>NC_039256.1:24143819-24222194 GCF_003368295.1 Carassius auratus
AAACAGCAATTTTCTGCACGTATAAAAAATATGAATCACTCAGACCCTACAATTATAGAGCTTTTGCACAGTGAAGTGCCATGACTCTTAGACCCTAAATCAAACCATTTTTAACATTAGCTTTAATATTTGAGCGTATATACCTAGGGCTTTATTGTTTATGTAAATTAGTTAAATGTGATTCTGAAATTGTCATTTATCCTTTTAAGATAAGCAAGCCAATTTGTCTTGCTTTTGGTATTCAAAAACATTCTTAACTCAGAAGTACAGCTGTGAAACATTACTGTCCTGCAAGACCTACCGTCCTGTCTCAGTGTCGCACTGTGGAAAAATAGCCTTTTAAGAAAGATGCATTTATACAATTCATCCCACTGCAGGCACCCTGCAGGACATCTTCAATCAAAATAGACGTTTTTTTCTTTCTTTCTTTCTTGTTTTTAAATAATAATAGGTTGACATTTGCTGAGGTAAGTCAAGAAAACAAGAAAAAAAGCCCATAATCCTAAACGTAAAGAACAATTGCATGAGAAGTTAATTCAAAAGAAATTATCAGTATTTAAAATCATGGTTGAGTGTTTGTCAGTTTTATTCTTATCTTTATTCTTAGATCAAACTTTCATGTGTCCGTCAAAAGAGTACGCTAGAAACGGATATAATTTAAGCACTCATACACAGAGAGGTGTTGAGATTCTGCATGAACGATTTAACTGGAGAAATCTCGGCCCCATTCTCCAGATGAACACAGCTCAGGGTTTTACTTGTTAACCTGTTTAGTTGGCAGGTTAAAATGTAATGCGACTGATGATGTGTGTCCGTGCAGAGGCGAATGAAAGCAGACCCTTATTCTTCATGCTTCACACTCACTCTCAATGCACTGGACAGAAACCCCATGTACAGGAACATTTGAGAGAAAGAGAATAAAAAAATGAAGGCAAATAGAACTGATTGGATGGCTATTCACACTCGCACACAGAAATTTAATAATGATAATGCATCCATCTTTCTGTTTCAGCTGCTTTCCATTCCTCTCAGCGATATGATACAAATTAGAATTTATTCAAAGCCAATATATATCTTATCATATATAATTAACCTAATTAATCTAAGTCATGTTCTTACCAAAAGCAGAAAAACAACAAGATCTGCAATGCGAACAAAGCAAAGCACAGCTGAAATATGCAAAAAAAAAAAAAAAAAAAAAAAAAAGTTATTTTATTTTATAATATTTTATTTGTCTTTATTATTATTATTATTATTATTATTATTATTATTATTATTAAATCATATCAGTGTAATAACACAATTACTCAGCCTTGGATTCCTTCATATTTTATTGAGTTACAGCACTGAAGCTTTTGATAAATATCAGCTAATGGAATAATAATATGGATGACAGTAAAGTGGAGAAATATACAGAAAAAAAAAATAACCAAAAAAAACAGTGAAGATGAAGATTTTATCCAGACATTAAATATGGTAGGAAAGACATACACATTAAAATAAATAAAAACATGATCAGAGTATTCTTGTTCATTTAACATTTTGTCAGTGGTGCACAAGTTGCCATTATATTTTGTCTCACAAATTTTATGGATGAAAATGATTTTGAACGGTAAATAAGTTCACCTACATTTGTGTACATAGGCATTATCTACACAAGGGAAACAATTATTATTAATAATAATAATGGTTAAATAAAATAATAAATAAAAAGGCAGGTGTGGTTGCCAGAAAAACTCTCTGTAAAACACACACGTGTCAAACGTATTTTCTATCACCCTACACTTTAACCTACCCCTCATAGGAAACTTTCTGCATTTTTAGATTCCAAAAAAACTTCCATTCTGTATGATTTATAAGCTTGTTTCCTCATGCGGACCTAAAAATTTTTCCCACAAGGTCAAAATGTACTAGTATTACTATTCTTGTGGGGTCATTGGTCCCCATTACATGATAAATACCAGGTACAAACACATAGAAACATTAAAATAATGCAATAAACATTAAATAAGCATTAGAAAATGTGCACATAACTGATGATAGAAAGGAAAATCACACTTGTTGAGAATCACACTTGCCACTTGTTGACAGGATGAAAATTGTGAAGAAACCATAAAACACCCTCCTCCTGTCTTTCACGTTTGGCCTCACAAAGACTGAACTGTCACTACAACTGACACAAAATCTATGTCTGCTTCATCAGTGAATCAGAGACAAATCTCAAACAACACTCTTAAAAATAAAAGTGCTTCACCATGCCATAGAAGATCCTTTCTTGTCTAAAGAGTTCCATAAAGAACTTTTAACATCTGGAAAACCTTTCTGTTTCACAAAAGTTTTTTTTTTTTTTTTTTTTTTTTTTGGTAAAGAGAGTTATTTTAAATAACCTGTGAATGGTTTCTTCTGCGGAGATTACTGTGAAGAACCTTTTAAGCAAGAGTGAACCTAATGGTTAATTTTATGATAATATTTACATGCAGAGAAAAGAACGGTCTCCTTCTTTGGTCCCTGGTTTCTCCTATGTGTGTGTGTGCGTGTGTGTGTGTGTGTGTGTGTGTTAGTGTGTGCATGTGTGTGTTTCTCACCTGTTAACAGCAAAACTGTGCTTTTGGTTCCCTGCCAGTCTGCCCTGGCTTCTTCACCAGCCTATTAAATTATTATGAAGTGACTCTCTAACAGCTCCCTGAATAAACTACTTAGCTCTAAAACTGTAACAACTGCATTAATAAAATCATAGCCATAGGTAACTTAAGTCGGAGCTACAATTGTAATTTATAAATAATAAAATGTATTTATTTGCTTTTATATTTTATTAAAATTCTATTTTGACCCCTACAGTAGGTGTAGGTTCTTCTTCTTCTTCTTCTTCTTCTTCTTCTTCTTCTTCTTCTTCTTCTTCTTCTTCTTCTTCTTCTTCTTCTTCTTCAATAATATTGAAATGGGGGCACAATAAATTAAAAAAAGACCCTGGATAAAGCTCTTGTTTTTGAAAAGGGAATGGCTGTTTTATTTAACTTGCTTAAAACAGCAAAGATAGTTGTTTTGGGGCAACACAAGATTCAATTCAGTTCAATTCAAGTTTGATTTTGAAGCGCTTTTCATAATACAAATCATTGCAAAGCAACAGAAAAAGAAAGTTTCTACAATATTTAGCAGTTGTCAGGGTTTTGCACTGACACTGTTTGTTTTGTGTTTTGTTCCTTGTTTGTTTTATTGGCCATGTGTTTCCTTAGCCCCTCCTCTTTTTTTCCTCTTTACCACACCCTCTTGTTAGCCTTGTTTATCTAATTGTGCTCACCTGTGCCTCGTGTGTTTTTCTCCCTATTTATAGTTCCCCTTGCCCTATTGTCTTTGCTGGTTCATGGGCATTTTCACTGACTTCTGTCTCTGTCTGATTATGTGTCCATGTCACCCTGTCTGGTTGGTCTTGTGCTCTTGTTTAGTCTTGTCCTTTGTAGTTCCATGTTCTTGTATAGCTCCTTGTTATAGCAATCTGGTTGTTCTCGTCTTTTGCTTTTACTTGTAATATTCATTTTATTCTATCCTGATCTTTGGTTATCTATTTTGTTTGATATTCTTTAAGTTAGTGTGTTTGGTTTAGTTGGTCATTTCTTTCTTATTGTTACTTTTTTACTGTTTTATTTATCCCCCCTGTGGGGTAACCATGTTCATGTACCTGCCTGGCATTTGGTCTGCTTCAGAGTCTGCAATCAACAAGTATCTGAGCTCTGCTCTATGGTGCCTTGTTTGGTTTTCTCCATCAGCCTGGTCTTGCTGCCCCCTCTGCTGTTATAGTATTATGCCAGTTAATGTCTAAAGCTGTTCCAGTGGCCTTCCCTAATGGTCTCTGTTAACTGTGTTCCTGTTGTAGTATTACTTGTGCATTTCACAACCCTCTTGTATCGGTCTGTTCAGTCAAACCCTTGTTACTCACACTGCAATTGGGTCCTCCTTCTAGATCCCTGACAGTAATAGCTTATCAGTGGTGACTGTCAGTTAATGTACATATAGCAAAAATGTAAAGAAAATCAATTAAAGACATAACCAAAAATATTAACAACAATTATGCGATCAAACTAACAGAAAAATCTGGTAGCTCTGTGAAATGTTATTTCAGGGTTTGCATCATCTCTTCTCAGGTGTTCCGGATCCAGACTGAAGCTTGTGTAAATCATACTTACCCATGGCAAAAACAGATAAACAAATCCAACCCAGCAAAATGTATTTGTTTAACCCAAGCTAAAGAATAATAGTGTGCATTTGATCAGATATAACTGCAGTAAAAGATTATTAGATGCATTTTTGAATGCTTGGCCAAATAGATCTTTTTGATATCTTTAATCTAGATTTGAACAGACTGTGTGTCTGAACCCTGAATGTTATCAGGAAGGCTATTCCAAAGTTTGGAAGCCAAATGCAAAATGTCTACCTCCTTTAATGGACTTTGCTATCCTAGGAGCTACAAAGAGTCCAGAGTTTTGTGACCTTAGGGAGCGTGGTGGATTGTAGAAGACTAGTTAAACCATCAAGGGCCTTAGGTAATTAAAATGTTTGTAACTGATACAGAACTAGGTGGGATTTAAAGCCTACCCTTGAAAACCTGTATAGTTTTGTAAACAATCTATGAGTATGTCATGATCTATAGTGTCGAATGCAGTACTAAGATCAAATAAAACAAGCAATGAGATGCAGCCTTAGTCTGATGTCAGAAGCAAGACATTTGTAATTTTATCAAGTGCAGTTTATGTGCAGTGCTGGGGCCTGAACCTTGACTGAAAATCTTTATAGATATCGTGATTTATTTATTTATTTGTTTATTTTTGCAGGAAGGAGCACAATTGAACAAACATTTTCAAAAATGTCTGACATAAACTGAAGATTTGAAATGGGTCTGTAATTTACCAGTACACTTGAATCTAGTTGTGGTTTTTTCATTAGTGGCTTTATAACCGACAGCTTGAATGGCTTTGAGATGTGACCTAAAAAAATCATATTGAGAACAGGTTCTTCTGCTACAGATAACAACTCTTTCAGTAATTTTGTGGGTACAGGATCTAATAAACATGTTGTTGGTTTAGATGCAGTGATAAGTTTAGTTAGATATTCCTGTCCTATAGTTGTAAAGCACTGCAGTTTATCTTTGGGTATTATGAATGAAGCTGAAGTATTAGACGCTGTAGAATCTAAATTTGTTATTGTATTTCTGATGTTATCCATTTTTATCAGTGTAGAAATTAATAAAGTCATTACTTTGGAAACTGTGAGGGAATATTTAGATTGGATGGTGTCTGGTTATTTGTCCATCTAGCCACTGTGCTAAATAAAAACCTAGGCTTGTTTTGGTTATTTTCAATGAGTTTGTGGATATGCTCTGCTCTGGCAGCTTTTAGAGCCTGTCTGTAGCTGAATATATTGTTTTTCCATGCAATTCTAAAAACTTCCAAGTTAGTTTTTCTCCATTTGCGCTCAAGATTACGAGTTTCTTTCCTGAGAGACTGGGTATTGCTGTTGTACCATGGCGCAGTATATTTTTCTCTAACCTTCTGTTGTATTAGAGAAGACAGTGCCCATATTGCTAGTCATTTTGTCTCAAAAGCGGTCAAAGAGCTGAGTTTAGAGTTGTCTCTTGATGAGTGACTTCTGCCCATTGTCAGCGTTCCTCTCCATTCGTGGCACACTCCCTACTCAGCCCGCCTTCGTGCCTCTGTTTCATTCACTCTCACTTCCATCGACAGCACTGAAGAGAAGGGATACGATAAGCTGCCTCCCCTGGATGAGTTTCTGGCCATGCACCTCTGCCCGCCCATGGCTATCGGTTTGGAGAGCGAAGGCCACTCACCTGTCCAAACTGTGTAAGACTACTTCAGCTGTCACTGGATGCGCCTACACTTCAGCTGGACAGGCGGCTTCGGCACTTAATTTCAATGTTGGTCCTCCAGGTCTTCCAGGCCAAAATCCTCACTTCCTCTGATAAGTTTGGTCTTGACCCTGCAACCCTGAGGGTGGTCTTTTTTTCTCAGCTTTCTGTCTAAACCATGAAAAAAAACCCCTCAAACTTCCGATTTGACAGAGGTGGTGTCAATTCTGCAGGAGCTGCTTGATAAGGGATGCTCTCCATCCATGCTCAAAGTCTATGTGGCAGCTATAGCGGACTCTCATGTCCCTATTGCAGGCCAGTTGGTGGGCAGGAACAGTGCGGTTATCTCTTTCTTAAGGAGTGCCAGGAGGCTGAATCAGCCTCTTCCCCCCCTACTGTCCCTTCATTGGATCTGCCCACTGTGCCGGGGGCCCTGAAAGGCCCGTCTTTCAAGCCACTTAAGTCTGCCAACATTCGCTTACTATCACTGAAGGTTGCTCTGTTTCTAGTACTGGCATCAGTAAAGTGAATAAGGGACCTGCAAATGCTCTCTATTATACCTGCCTGCCTGGAATTCGGGCCTAATGACACAAAGGTCATCATGAAACCAAGGCACAGTTACATACCTAAGGTGCTCTCCACTCCGTTCAGAGCACTGGTCATTATGCTCTCTGTTCTTCCTCCCTCTGAAGAAGACAGAGAGTTATCACCACTCCGAGCTATGAGAATCTATATTGAACATTCTGCCCCATGTAGGTGGTCGGAACAAAGGGAACTTCCGGTCACGAACCAAAGACTCACTAGATGAATAGTAGACTCCATTTCGCTAGTGTACTCTTCTTTGGGCCTTCAATGCCCCATTGGATTATGGGCCCACTCGACTAGAGGCACCGCCTTGTCCTGGGCATGGTCCAGTGGTGTGTCCATTGCAGATATTTGTGATTTCTCTTTGTTCCCCAAACTTAAGACCAAATGGCCAAGAAACCCTGTGGTGACCCCAATGCATAAATCCCCAGCCTTATCAGGAAACAAAGGATGCTAAGGCATTCCTATGGCCCTTGATCACTACAAACCTTAAACCAGGGAACACCTCCTTTCAGCAGCTGTAAATTCCAGAGACTTTTTTTCTCCAAAACCAATAGACTGAAATTAACCCACTTGTGGTTTAATACAAAACATGGTCTCAAAATTGCTTCCAATAAGCTGAATTGATTACCAGTATTTACTTCAAATATATCTTAAGTATCATGTGCTGTATGTTTTATATAACCTGTGGAATTCTTTCTGTGTGTTTAACTTTCATTACAGCCTATTTGTAGGGTTTTCTACCCCAATTATAAGGAACTAATCACCAGAAGTTGCCTTATACAGGTGTATTCTCTGTATTATGCATGCTTTAAATCACTCAAGTTAATTTTGTGTGTTAAACATTTATCACGGCTAAATCCTTATTTACTTCCACCTCAACTATGGTAAGTTGCACTAAGAAGGACGGGTCAGATGGGCACGCTTATAACCCAATGACAAGCAGCTATCCATTGCTTTTTACCTTGCTTTTTGCCCTGCTTTTGCGGTGACTTTGCTCTTGCTTATGTTTTGTGCTGACCTTTCCATCATCCAGCGTGTATGCTTATGTACTCTTCAAACCACCAAGAGCTCACTCAAAACTCATCAACTCTTTCTTAAGATCCTTCGTTGAACTTCGTCAACGAAAACCTTCTCAGAGTCGCTCCAGACTCAGAGGAAACTCCGTTGCATAGCAATCCGCAATCCAGGGAGTCTCGCGAACGAAGCGCCACCCGGCAAAGCCAATCAACCACTCACCATCGAGTGCTGTCCCTCAGAACGCGTCATCGACCGACTGCCAGCCAATCAGCATCAGAGATTCCCTCTCCAGCAACTTCATTACAGAAGGGAACGCACACGCCCACAGGAGCATCCAAACGCAAGTACACAATATCTCCTAATTCTGGCTGAACTGGTGCAAATCTTATTAAGAAAACGATCTATGATTAAAGTGCCAGTAGATTGATTCTCTCAGGTTGCGGTCAAGAAATAGTGTCTAATGCTAGACACTTGGGACTCCATTCACTCTCCGTTAATAACATCACTTTTCTCTGTCACTGTTTAAATAAATGTTTGTGTGTTTTCGTTAGTTTAGTTTGTGTGTATTAGAGTAGTTCAATAAAGCCTTGGTTTGATTTTACATACCAGTGTCTTGTGCTGTGTGCTTACAAAACTACTGCCTTAAACTGTAGATTCTGTTACCTTGCTCATAATCAGTTATCATAATTTTATGATATTATTACCGTAGGCCACGGAATGATATTTTGTCCCGAATTGATAAAATACCCTAATCTCAATTTATCGGTGGAAGAATAGTTGATAAAGTGTTAAATATTGATTCTGAATAATTTGCATACTAATTTGGTTCACTGTAATTCATTCCCATTTGAGTTATATTGATCTTAATTCCCTTATTAATCTTACACAGGGAAGCGAGGTTATTCAGTAACCGAGTATGATTTCTTTTGCAAAGCTGAAAGGGTAACATTAAGCATAAGTATTTTGAATGAGTTAAACCTGTATTTTGTTTTCTGAGTAACACTGAGAATATCACATATATATCGATGCAACACCGCTGCCACGACTAGTCTGACGGGGCTCATGCTTATTAATTTATATATATATATATATATATATATATATATATATATATATATATATATATATATATATATATATAAATTTTCTGGTTTAATCACAATCAGATTTCTTCTGAATCATGCATTTAATGTATATTTTATATTTATCTTTATAGATAAAGATAAAGATAAAAAAGACTAGATAAAAACATTTGAACAAAATTTATCCATCCCAACTCGATAAACCATCTGATTTTGTATCCACAATCTAGGATAATGTCTTACTTAGATCTCTCTCACACACACACACACAAAAATACAAAATAAAAACAGATGAATAGTTATTTGAATCTATATTTTGTCTAATAATCTTTGAACAAACTACAAAGAAAGAAAGTATAACAAGACATTATGTCCACAAACAATGAAGGTGAAATGAAAACCCTGTTTTCAGAGAGGATTATGTTGGATTTTAAACACCTAGAGGCAAGTTTCTCACATTACAGAAGCTGCAGATCGATTGGGACCATTCAACAAATTCACATGCTAGAGGATATTTCCTCTGGCTTTCTCTACCTACACCACATACCATCACTTATATAGGGGTCTAGTTCTATTACATGCCACCTAAGAACTTCAAAATGCTTATTAAAAAAAAAAAAAGACACCATTGTGGGTAAATTTACTAATGAGAAAGAAAGACATTTCTCTGGGAAGAATATGAGAGAATACACTTGTATTAATTCACACTGACACTTTTATAAGTAATATTTGAAAAATATATATTGTTTTTGGACATAACACTTATGGATTCACTTACTTTATTAGTTTTTTTTTTCTTTTTTTTTTTTTTGCAAGCAGTTTAAAATTAATGAGACAAACAAGTTTCTTATAACAATATAATAAAGAAAAACTACAAAGATCTTTTGATAATATTAAAAAAGCCTGCAATGTCAATATTACTATTTGACAAGCCATCACTGAGAAATAAAGGGAAAGGACTGTAACTGCAGAGCAGGAGGTAGAAAAACTTTTATCAAACAAAGTCTGTTATGACAGAAATTATGACAGAAATTATTATCATAACAATTATCCAATCATGCTGCCATTAAACAGAGGAGGAAAGCATAATAAAGAATGGAAGGGGAGAGTGGGAAAACTGCTTTAATAAAACACTCCCTCGCTATAAAGCCTGCAAATCATTAAGGCAAATGATAAACAACTGGGTTCAACAGCTAGCAGATTAGATGACTATCTGACTGTACTGAAAGAAACGAGAGGAAGTAAATGAACTGGAATATATACAAAGCAGTTTGGTATGAATATTTTCTACATAATGGCACATTATAATCTGGTTTGAGTCAATAAGATATTAAAGGGAGAAAATATGACTGAAGAAAGAGTTTGATACCAAGTGGAGGAAGCATTTAGCTCAAGTACCCAGTTAACATAAAACAGCATTCATAACACATTTTTCTTCTATAATCTGATGCATTTAAGAGTGGATATTTATTGGTTCTGTTTTGCAATACATTTGTTAATAATGTGCACTTCAGAATACCAGAATGCCTCCTCTGGGAAATTTGTGCCTTCATCTGTTCGTCTTTCGCATGCTTCATCGACTGCAGTTCCCTTTGGGAATTAGAGCTTGTTTGGTTTTTAATCCCACATTAACAACTCTGTCTCGAAAGGAAATTTCCTTTTGACTCAAATAAACAGCACAGACTGGCTTAAAACACCCACTGAAAATAGCTAGAAGAGTACAAATTTTTTTTAATAGAAAAAAAACATTTATTAGACTCATTTATTGCATTAAAGTCAGAAAAAGATTCAGGAGCTTTTGTAAAATCCATTAGTTAAGGTAATTTATTCATCTGAGCACCAAAAGGAAATCGTCCACCTTGTTGACTTGGAAAATCGTATTACTGTGCATGCTTGATATAACATTCACATTCTCAGTCATTTCAGTCTCTGGTGTAAAACTGGAGAAAAATCTGATTACTTGCATAAGCAGCAGTGCCTCCTCGTCAATGCTCTTGTCAGTTCACGTAGTGAAAATCAGACAGTTTTGACCTGCTCCTGTTCACACTGACGGAATTTTGTACGGGTTGATCTGGCAGGAAGATGAAAATAACATAAATGTAAAATGAATACATATACAAACACATATACAGAGGTGACACCATGCAAACCAAATCTTATTTGATATTATTGTTTCTTAATTCCTTAAACTGTTTAGTGTTGTTAAAATTAACTACTAATTAATTTCAACAATTTGAGACATTAAATAAAATATTTTTTAAAAGTCAACAAAATATAAAATTATTGAAATACAAAATCATGTACATAATGCATTATATAATAATTTATATTATTTATACATACTTTAAATTGGAAAAAAATATAAATAAATTAAATAACAATCTGTGTTTGATGTCAGAGCTTTATATAGCTTGTCACTTATAATAACCAAACTCTGATTATCTACCCACTTACTGTATATATATATCAGTCATTTCTAGTTCTTCAGCTTCAGTTTCCAAACATACCTGAAAATGAGTTTTTATTTGATATTTTTATCACAAATTTTGTTTTAATGTTGACATGCTGATAACTAATTTCAGTCACAGTGTACCATAAAATATCTATACCACACATTTGGTTAAGATTCAAAGCAATGTTATATGTTCAGATATTCATCTTTGATGAACTTTTCATCAGATCTACTGTATGTTTGTAATATTCAGTAGTGTTCATTAAACTACACTTTTTCTGAGCATATTTCTGTAATGCAGCATATTTCAAAATATTCTTTGATGAATATGATGCAGTTATAGCAAACCACCATAGACTGAAGTGCATAACTTTGTCACCAGTTGAATTTTTAATGATTAACAATGTTTATGAGCAGGTGATGTTCATTGGCAGTAATTGGATGCATGTCACCTCAACAAGCAGTGAGGGGACATTTGAATATGTAAATGCAATCAGGGATATAGACGGAAAGAGAGTTGGTGTTTGTTTTGGGCGTGGAGTACAAACATGTCATTAGGTGGAAACAGGATATACCCCACTGCAGCTCAGTTAATATTCAGCCAGATGTGTCTTTGATTACACAGATATAAGAGCTCTCTGAACTCCTCTAAGCTCACCAACACAGGAGGGAGATGATTTCATTACTCAAGTTTGTTTTGCAATTCCATCGTGTTCGATTCCAAGTGAAGGACCCTTGGCTGGGCTAAACAGGAACACTATCTTCTCAAATGATGAAATAACATAGTCTGGATTGCACAGAGAAAAGATTTGGTAACTCTGGTATTTAGAGAGTAAACTTTTAAGCTAAAGGATTACTGCACAGTGTCGATGAGAGTTAAGAAACGCTGAACTTGTGAGAAAAGAAATAAGCTGGGAACCGTACATGTTATCTCAGCAGCTCGGTTAGGCTTGTAAAGTGCTGTACCTCATGTTACTGGAAAAAGAAAAAGTGAAGAACTTCTCTTTGCCATATATCACTTTCATCCTGTAAATAAAGATAAAATTCATGAGTTTCTATTTACAGGATAAAATATTTGTCTTCTCCACAACTCATCTACAACATATTTTTAAGTTCCCCCAAATTTTAAACTGTTCCTGCTTTTTAAAAATGAAATACAAAATGATCACTGAGCATTCCAGAACTTTGGGTCAGTATGCTTTTTTCATTCATTCATTCATTCCACAAGATTGCATGAAACGGATCAAAAGTGACTGCATATATATATATATATATATATATATATATATATATATATATATATATATATATATATATATATATATATATATATATATATATATATATATATATATATATATATATATATATATGCTATAATTTTGTATTAACGTATAAATTTGTATAAATTTTGTAATAATTATATATGCTATAATTTTGTATTAACTGCTTTAAAGCATTTCTGAGACAACGATAAATTAACCTGATAAATTCTGAAATATTTTCTTGATTATGATAAACTTATATCAAAGAACATATCAAATAAATCTTCACTAACATACCTCTATATTCCCATCTTATGAGCTTTACTGCCACAGCGTTTGGTTTGGGCAGCTGCTTTTATGATCTTTTAAAAGCTGTAGATCTAAGATTTTGGTTAAGTCTTTGAGAGAAGTAAGACAACCTAAGCCTCTCATCTCTCATCCCAAGGTACATCCTAAATCACAGAAGTTCCACTGTTTTATCTTGACAAAAAAAGCAGGTAGCACCCCTCTTTCACAAGATTTTATTTAATCCACACACTTTGTTTGCATAACACAGCATGTTGCGCTGTGTCTATTATACCACATTTGACTGCTACCTCACAGGGAAGCGCATAGAAATCTATAACGACAATCTATCATTTGAGAAGTGTCTGCGGTGTAATTTACCTCCCTCTTTTTCAGACCTTGAATACACAAGCATTAGAGGTGTGCTCCCATCAAATGTCTGATGGCTGGAAAATTGATGCCTGGCAGCAGCCTGCCCCTCAGAACGCCAAACACGGAACAATTTGAGTCTGTTCCACTCAGAATGAGACAGCTCTGCATTTATCCCATCCAATGAACAGGGTACTTCCAACAGCAGACAGGACACAAAGCTGTCTGTCACAGCAGAGCAGACTCGATAAAAGACTTTCTGCTCTTAAAGCACAGCTGAGATCCAACTCATAATCTTCTTCCCATGCTCTTTGAATTTCTAAGCCAGTGCTATAGAGTTGTAGATACTGAGCCATGTGCGATCAAACCCTGCTCCGACTAGTTTAAAAACGTCTGAGCTCAGCATTATGAATGCCTTGTGCTTAAATGAATGTGATAGTTTGACTGAAATCTCGCCATCATAAAGATACTACAAAGGATGGAGATGCCAGCAGCTTATAAAGAGATGCCATATTGAATTGTTTTTGAGGGATTGAAGTGACATTGCGAGTATGTGAGTTTATAGTGACTGATGGGTCCGTGGTGTCTCATTAGCTCTTGAAATTCAGCTCTATACCCGGAGGGATAATGAATGAATGGATAAGCAGTACTGGGAGGAAGAGGTATGCAAATCCCACTCTTGAATAATTCTGACAAACATCCTACCAAAACTCTGTAAATGCAAAGTGTTCTTATGGATTTACAATTTTTGATATGTACTCTCTTCACATTTGACCATGTTCATAAATGGCTTTTGGTGGTGGCCATATTGCAGCATTTTTAACTTATTAAATAATCGATCTTAAATCCCTGTTCAATGTAGCGACAGCACCTCAAACACAAGCAAAATGTTTCTCTGTTTGATGATTAAAAATAGAATTTATAATATCTGACTGACTGGCATTTAAAAATATATATATGCACTTAAAGTAAAGATACAGCGATAAAAAGAATTTATTTAAAAAGTCCACAAGCTATCCAGTTTGGGGTTAGTAAGATTTTTTATGTTTTTGAAAGAAGTCTTTTATGCACACCAAGTCTGCATTTAAAAAGTAAAAACAGCATTTATAATAAACAGCATTAACTGAAAATGTAAATAATTTGAAACATTATAAATGTTATATTAACTATAATTTACTTAATAATACTTGAGCTTATTACGAATTCCCAAAAAGTCAAGTAATTAATTACAGTTACTCTGGTGTACTTCACACAGCTGCTTCTTGTTCTTAGACTTTTCAAACTCACCTAAAGTAAACCAAAGGTGTCATAAAAAGGTACATTTTGGGTTTATGCTCATTCCATCAACATCAACAAGAGATTTTTTTTTTTGGCATAATCCAATCATTTGCTTGACTGAGGATATATCTTTCTAGACACCTGTCACCACTGAGATATGATTATTTCATATCACACATATTTTCCCCAGTTGCTTAAATAAAAATAGTGATTTGACATATTAAAAATTTAAAACCACTTTTCTGGAACTTTTCTGACGCTTCAAGAGGTCTGCCACTGAAACATGTAACTTATGAGGCATCGTATTTATTTCTATATCTATCATCTGGTCACATGGTCAGGGATACTGCACACTACATTTCTAATTCAGTCTTTCAATGAGTCTTTTAGCTATTTTTTCATTTACGTATAATGTTTTTTTTTAGCATTCATAATTAATTGTTTTTAGAAAAGTTATTATTAGTATTATTATGTAAAAAAAATATTGAGGCTGCAGGCTCCCTAAAGGCACAGTTAAGAGAACTGAATAACGCATGTGTACTTAGAATTCTGCTGTTACAAAGAACATCGAAATGCATGCTTTTCTGATTGAGATTCATACAATGCTACAGTCTGTGGGGAGAAAGCAAAGTTGACAGTATAAAAATGTCATAGAAAAAGGCTTATTAAATTAAGCTTAATGCACACACCTTGCTATTGTCACACATTCAGAGCAAGACAGAAAATTTGCCAGCCAAAATTATTCTTACTAACCATTAAATCACATTTTTAATTGTCTTATGTTTAATTAAATCACATATTTTATTGACAATGACAGTGAAATTATTTTTAACAGTTGTATTACTTACTGTGTTGTCCATTAGTGGTGTGACTTTTCAGGAGAGGCAATTTTAATTGCCAAGTTCATAAATGATGTCACTGATTTGGGGGAAAAAAAAACAAACAAAATGACTTCTTTTCAATATAAAAGTAATTTATATTATAATTATATTATATTATAATATAATATATTATAATATAATTTTTCTATTTTTATATATCTGCATTTGTATTTGCTCATCTGCATTTGAGGGGAGGGGCTTACTGATAGGTCAGTTAAACCAATCAAGTATTTTTTTTTACCTTCTAATAAAGTATCAAGCTGACTGGCAAGTGTCTCCATTTTATGGTAAATGGACTGTACCTATATAGCACATTCAACAGACCCATGGCCATTCAAAGCACTTTACAAATTGTATCACATTCACCCAACTCATTCATACACTGACAGCGGTGGTATCGGCGATGCAAGGCACCATCCAGCTTGTCGGGAGCAGCTGGGGTTAGGTGTCTTGCTCAAGGACACCTCAACACTTGGTCAGGTGGAGCTGGGGATTGAACCACCAACCTTCCGGTTTGTAGACAACCTACAGGAACCACTGAGCCACTGCCACCCATTTTAGTATTTTAGTATTTTAGCCAATTTTCAAATCTAAATGTTGGTTTATGTATATGCAAAGAATCTCACAAGGACATGTGACTGACATTCCCTTCCCCTCTGACCTTATTAGAGAGCTATCACAAAATAGCCAAACGTATTGAGTAAACGTTTTATGTTTTGACGGCAGACTTCAAAAACCATAGCAGCTGTTATCGCCTATGGCAGATGTAGGGATGTGAGCATCCCCTCAAGACTTTTCTTCCATTCTACCAACCTGGAACCATTAGAAACCACTTTAAACCACAAAGTCAATACCTTACACAAACCACCCTCCATTCAGCTGCATGTGTCATGAGCCTCTCAAATGGTGTACATAATGGCCTTAAAATCTGTTCTGTGTACACTTGCATAAGCTGACATGTCCGCATAACTGATATTTGTTTAAGACTGTCTGCCAGACTGTCAAACTATATTTCCATTTAGGGTTGTAGAGATACCAGGAGAAGCAAAAAAAATAAAAAAATAACTGCAGATATCTTGTCATCGCCAATTTTGTTCCCCAGTTGTCGCAGTTTGCCTTCGTGAGAGAGTCCATCCCAGGATGTATAAAACTGCCTGAGGGCTGCATGACACAATCAGGGTGAGGTTTTAACAGGAGCCATGCTGTTTTCCAGTTCCTGTTCTTAGTTTAATGATTCATTCCCTGAAACCATGTGTGAGGTTTATCTGTAATATCTATGCAGACACAAGCAGGTGTAAAGCCCAGTGAACACAGTGTGCAGTTTCTTTTGGCAAATATTACCTACTTATGGGTGTTAATTATTAATATTTTAAAATACAAGTAAAAGAAACGTCTTATGAAAAATCACTTCTCTTCTGCCCTAGTTTTGGTGTGGTAATGGAAAAAGCAAAAAGTGTACCAACTGCATCAGGTCTACCTATTAGTCCTTTTGGTTATCCACCTACTGTAATTTGGAGATGTTTGAAACTGCATGATCAACTAATGCTTTACAGACAGGCTTTCAAAGCCTTTTGCAATAACATCCATTAAAATTTAATTATATAATGAAAGTACATTGATTGTCAGCTCTAAGTATTTCCCACTTAACATCTTAATATGATAACTTGGCCAATGCATTCAAACCAAATTAGAAAATATCAAACAAAAGCCCTCGCCATTTACAGCTCAAAATGACAGGTTACAAATTACAGTACAAAAAAGCCAAGGTTTTTTTTTTTTTTTTTTTTTTTTTGAGAACTATGTGAATAACATTTATTTTACAACTGACAGATCCATTCCATTATGGCTGGTTAATAGAAATCTTGCTTAGGCTGATGTAGCTACATTAATAGTGTCATTTGCCAAAAGCACATATAGTAATTTGAATATATTTAGAATATATTTAGAAGATATAAGTGCATGCTCAACGACTGCTTATTTAACAGACTTTACAATTATATCTGATGTGTTTTGAAATTATATCCATTAAAATAAAATAAGGAATGGTATAACGTATAATTGAATGTCAGCTCCAATGATTTCTATGACTGACAGATCTTAATTTAACCAATACATTTAAATTAACCTGAAAACCATATCAAACAAAACCTTTCACTTTCACAGGCTACAGATTGCAGTGAGACCACCAGTATTTGTTTGTTTGTTTGTTGTTTGTTTGTTTGTTTGGAGAATAATACAAATTTTCATGGATTTTCAACTGACAGGTCCTTTCCATTTAGCTTAGATGGTTTAAGAGAACATTGCTCAGTTTAGCAAAGACTAAAACTGACATCTGACACAAATGCCCAGGCTCCTTCAGCTATATTCTTAAGCACTGAAGAAAGCTTGAGGGCTATTGGCATGTCATCCTCTAATCTAACTTAGCCAAACATTATAAAAGAAGTGTGTTTTTCTGTGACAGAGGGATTTTACCACTCAAGCCTGCTGCTGGTTAGCAATCCCATCAGCGGTTCTCATCCTGAGGCAGTCCGTGGAGATTTCTAACATCATTGACTTATCCAATTCCTTTCACCTGCTAGCAGATCATTCTATTAACCTTTGCCACATAGCCACCATGAACAATTTGTGTCTGTGTGTGTGTGTGTGTTGTGGTTTCTCCTTTTTTAGCTTGTATTTACAGCGAACATTTAAATGTGATGCATAATTGGACATTGACAACACCATTTTTTGACTGATCTTCCTCTTATTGTGCACAACAGTCCTCTGTCCTTTTGATATTAATAAAACAATTGGTATTTCAAAAGCTATTTTCACAGGATGCATGTTGATATTAATTAATCTGGGAAAAATCATTTGTGTGTGATATAATGGAACTCGCTAGGGGATTCTTATTCCTGAAATTGCTTTTTGGAATAGTAATTAATTTAGGTTCATTGATCTGTCCATTATTATGATAATCTGCTCATTAGAATGCATTTGTATGATAAATTATTTGTCACCTTTTATGTTTTCTGCAGGTAGAGCCTTTTGTATTCCATCCCATATTCTTTTTCTCTGACCTTTTCTTTTGCTTTCTCTTAACAATATGCTTTGTAATTGTAAATTAGACTTCGAAACATATCTCTGTTACTGGCAGGGGCTTTCTTCATAGTAACTGACAAGAAAGGATACATATAATGCTTTGACAATCAGAGAATTGGTTCTTCAAAGCACACCTACACCTGCTATTAAGCTCAAAGCATTAAAAATGAAATTTCAAGGGTCTCAGTGCTGTCTTATCACTAACAACTGTGCTGCTGTCTGTGCTGACTCTGAATATGCAGACTTTGGCACGCCAAATAGTGATTGCCTCGTTCATTAGCATGGGAGCATCAAAGTCCTCTTGTAGTTTTAATGAACCTGTTTTAGTGGACATCACAGAATAACGCTAAAAAGAACCTTCTTAGCTCTGAAGATGTATGTTTTTAGGTCTTCTGTCTGACAGGTTAGACCATTACCCAAAGAATATGCACGTCTTTTTAGCAGGAAACTGAAAAGCCAATTTTGTCTCACCAGAATTGTTTTAAGATAGATCACTAGGTCACTAGTTGATAAGGAAGAAACATTTTAAATGAATATTTTGGAATCAGAGCCTTTTGTATTCCATCCCATATTCTTTTTCTCTGACCTTTTCTTTTGCTTTCTCTTAACAATATGCTTTGTAATTGTAAATTAGACTTCCAAACATATCTCTATATATGTTTAATATAGACAATTAGCCTAATGCCCCGGAGCATTTTCTAAACCCTGTATTCTACAGTATACTTCAGCATGCTGCATGTAAAAGCATGGTGTTCTTAACATGTTAGCAATAATTGGGATAATGAACTCAGATGGTTAAAAAAGAGAAAATTGGGAAGAATACTAGTGGCAAGAGGAATCAGCAGATAAAAAAAAAAAAAAATGGTTACAATATTTTTATTTTGTTATTATTATTATTATTATTATTAGTATTATTATTATTATTATTATTACAGTAAGTCTCTAGGAAAATGAGATTACAGACTATGACCATTTGAAACATTTTTTCATAAATACAGAGCCCCATTGAAGTTATCTTTACAAGGAACTCCATCGACCATTGGGATTATACTGTATATGTAGGAGGTATATACTTTTATATTATAATCATCCAAGTTGTGCACATTAGTTGGTTAATTGCTAATTATTGTAAAATAATATTAATAATAAAACCTAGACAACCAACTTTTTTTAGGTGTCACTATTCACTTGGAGAAAGAAGTGAGGAGACACAGGAGAATACTTCCATAGAGTTAAATTCCATCAAACAAAGAGATACCAATACAGGAACTGTGGAATTACATTTTTTAACAGACAAAAACTAACTGAAAGGACTGGGGCTTTTAAACACAGGATAATAAGGGACTAAGGAGACACACCTGAAATCGAAGTAATAATCAACATGATGACGAAAACTGGGTCACAGGACTGCTTCCCCCTCCGGAAGTCCTCACGCCCTATAACAACCAACAGTGGGGGGTGGGGGGCATGGTGGGGAAGGAACCTCGGGTGGCCATGGCGGGGCAAGCAAGAGACTCGGGAAGTCATGGCGGAGCTGGAGATTTGGGAGGCCATGGCTGGAGCCCTACTGAGAAGCTGGATTTTTACTCATATTGTTTATCAACAGGAAACTTAACTAAGTAGAGAATACCGACAAAATGCATTACTATATTTAATTGTTATTTTAAAAAACAAATAAAAAAAACATGGGAGTTTATTTCCTGTAATATCAAGTAACATCAATCAGCTATAAGGTAAAATATCTGGTATGGTTTTACGTTTACTCTTATCAGTACCCCCACAGCTGTGTGAGACGTTCCACTCTATTACTGTATATCAGAACCGACCACTGCACCTAGTGTAATTGCTACTTCAATTATTACCTGGCGTGACCTATGCAGGCTACATGTCCCTCAGCAGGGTTCAAACTAGGCAAGATTAAGATCTGTTTGAAATCATCAGGGTTGTTAATGCACTCCAGGGTGCCTGTCCTAAGAAAACAAGGCCACTGACAAGGCATCAATGCTTATAAGCTGCAGAAGATGAAGTCTTGCCTCAGCACTGCAGAGACATATGACAGATCCTCAATTCTTTATTCCTCTTGAGCAGACGACAAGGAGCATATGGGTGGAATCATTTGAAGGCCCACACAGGGGCCTCTAAGGTCTGTGAGTGGAAGAAGTTTAAAAGAGAGAAAAATCCTATTTTCTCTTTCTCTCCCTCATCGGGGTCTGCTTCCACCTCAGGAGCCTGTTTGGTGATGTAAGTGTTCACCGGACACCCAGTTCTCCTGTTTTTTTTTGCACTCTCAGTTTTCATCAGTGCAGACAGTCATAGCAACCTTGAACACATCAGGGGATTTCACAGTAGTTCTTTAATGATAGATGAATTAATTGGTCACACAGCCAAGGATGGGAGAAGCGGGTACGGTGTCTTGCTGCTGGGACAAGTGAAGTCAGCAAGTAACACTGCTGCAGGCCGGTAAGGTGTGTGGACGGGAGGCGATGACTGGTGTGATGACTTTGATAACACCCAGGCTTAAGGTCACTGATGTGTTTCAGCAAAATAAAAAGAAGTTAGAACAGCTAATGGTGAAAAAGTTCATATGTATAAAGATGATTGCTAACCATGCATGCTTTAAAACTAAAACAGCATCAAAAAAAAAAGTGTCTCAGATTTGTAAAGATTTGTACAATTTTACATAGGATTTTTCATAGGACTTTTATTTTGAATTATGTATTGCATTGTCGGTTTTAGGGTTGATGGAAATGATTGAATCGGTTGATGAAAACAGCTGATGAAAAAATTAATTCCCGATTGTCCTCTTACATAACAATGCATTTGTTTAGCACAATTCGGAGCCGTTTTCTCTTGATCTGTGCATATTTTCCTCCTGAATTCAGACGAGATGAAACCTGCTTTAGATTACCTTTATTTAAGCCAGAAACAAAGTTAAAGACATCAAAATGATGGATTTGTTTATTACAAAAACACAACATGTCTGTTCGCAAAGATGTTGGATTGAAGTTGTATGCATTATTTGTCTATTATTGTGATGTTTTCATCAGGGGCCTGTACCATGAAGCTGGATTAGGTGGCTAGCCAGCTATGTTTCAACTTAGTTTCCGCCAACCCTGGGTTTTAGGTACTATGAAAGTAGCTGGGCTTTAATCGGTGTTCGTTGCCATGGTATCTTACGCTGCACGGCTAACCTGCTCCAGGGCAGGTTATGTTCTGGGTTAGAGATCTCAAACTGAAGGTGAACCAATCAGATGTAAAAGAAGTATAGTAAAAGAAGTAAGTAAATAGAAGTCTGGCTTTAATGATAATAACTGAGTCATTTTATGATTTATATAATTATTGTGATTCATATTATTATTTATCTCTTACACACAAGCAATTTTAGTTTAATAGTTATTATGAAATTATTTTAAATAAATATTAATGTATAAGGATCATGTAATATAAATAAGCTGTAGAATCAAAAGATTGCACTATTTTAAAAATTAACAAATCTGAACTTAGATGTTCATGTCTCTATCACTATATATTTTCAAATGTATAAACTAAGTTAACAAGTTCCACTTGGGACTACACTGATGGAGCAAGATCATTTATTTTATTATTCCTCCATTTTTCATATGACATTTAAATTTGTCATATTCTTCAATCTCTTAACCTTTAACAAAACCTTTAACCTTTAGTTTCGAATCTCGCTGGGTCTCTCACGAGAAGTAAATCAAACATGCTTTGTGTTGCAAGGCTCGTGATTGGCTGTTCACAAGTCATGTCACACATTCATGTGCACGCGCTCCACAAACTCAGGATCAAAACCTGAATTGACAAAGAAAGTTGATGAACAGCATCATAGTACCAACAAAGCCGGATTGGAGAGGTTTGGTTTTGTCAACTCAAAACTAATCCTGTAACTCTGAATTTGTTCAGCTACCATCATGGTACAGGCCCCAGGTGTTTGAACTCTCATTCTGATGGCACCCATTCACTTCAGAGTTCCATTGGTGAACAAATAATGTAAGGCTCAGTTTCTCCAAATCTGTTCCGATGAAGAATCTTTTTTTTTTTTCAATAATGTTATTTACAACTTAAATGAATAAATATAATAAATAAAATACAATTAATAACATTTACAACTTGTGGTGTTTTTGGGTTTGTCCATTTTGCAGATTTTTGCAGATTTGTCATTTTGTTTTGTTTTTTTGTTTTTTTGGGGGGGGGGGCATTAAGGTCCTGCAATTGCATCAAAATTATTCTAATTGGAATTATATTTTGAAATACATACAGTGATATTTTGTTACCGACAGTTGGGTTTGAATGCCCCATTTAGATATAAGAGGGGAGCCTATACATTCCAGGCAGACATTTACTATGAGACTTCTACTGCAGATGGGTCTCTAAAGTATACAACACACTCCGGACACTACAAAGCGTTTGGCATGAGAGAAGATGGTCTCTGTGGAAGGAGATAAAATATCGCTCTAACCCCCCGCCCCCCGCCCCTCTCACTACGTCTTTTGATATGCTTCTGGAAATATTTCTATCAGCCTCCACCTTGCTTTCCACCAGTACATAAATAAATGAATAAAATAGATTAATTAAACTAACATAACATAAAATATCTAAAGATTACTATGAATCATTAGAGCATGCAGGGATGTCACCATATTATCAGTATACTGTAAAATATATTTAGAATAAACCAGGTCTATCTTTATCTTCATTGCCTAAACTGACAACACTGTAAAAACACAGGTGATTTTAAGGAGAATCAGGAGTATGTCAGCAATAGTAAAATATGTTTATTTACTATAAGCTACTTACTGATTTTGAGCCAATGTGAAGTAAATAAATTGTAAATATGTCAACACCCTTACTATGTTACATTTTGTATTACACCCAGTTCTTTATTGAAAGCTGTATATATATATATATATATATATATATATATATATATATATATATATATATATATATATATATATATATATATATATATATATATATATATATATATATATATATATATATATAAGTAAGCATGTTCAAATTGACCAATGCTATGCCACAGCTGTGAGATGTTTAAAAAAGAAAGCAATTTTCTGTTTCCCTTTAAAATGGCATGCTTCAAATGGTTTCTTAGAACCTTTTGACTGAATCATTTTCAGGAAGCTGTTCATACACATTTGATGCCACCCCCTAGAAAAATACCATCAGCACAAACACAGTGTGCTCACAAATGTTTCATCTTGTCATGGGTGAGAAACCTGATTTCCAAAATGATTCATCCCTGGAAGGGTCAGCTTGATTTTATGGATGCTAAAATGGAGTAATTTGCATATAACAAACACGTTTTTTTCTGCTTCTTTTGAAGATTCATCACTGCATCCGAAAGCTCAACAATAAGACTAAATAGCCCATTTGAACTGAAAGTGTGAGTGTTAGTGGACTGATTAATATAAATTTATTAATATAGAATATCTTTTTGATTAAATTCAGATTACTTTTGACCTAACTCATTTATCATATTGATATAAAGTTTAATTTTATATTAACCACACTGATATAAAAATACAAAGAGCAAGACAATATTTTCAACTTGTAATTAACAACATAAAGAGCATTTAACATTTTGTTTAAAAAAAAAAAATCCAAACTATGATTTGTAAAGGAATAAAAAATACATGAACATTTTACAATAACACCTATCAAAATGAAACATTAATAAAAAATTATGTTATTACAGTACATTAGAATTGTGTGACAAACTCACAATTCTGAGAACATCGTATTTCCCCCCCTTAAAATTGGACTTTATGGCTCGCAATTGCAAGTTTATACCTCACATTAAAAAAAATTGTGAGAAAATTTCAGAATTTAGACTTCTGTTCTAAATTCTTACTTCTTACTTTCTCACAATTTTGAATGTATACCTCACAAATCTAATATAAAAAAGTATATTGTGAGACGTTACAATTATTTTAGTCAAACTTTAATTATCATTATCTTTTATTTTATGCAGAAACAGTCTTCCATAGAAACGTGAAAAGCCAAATAGCCCCAATAAATATCATTCTGTAAAAAAAAAAAAAAAGAATCCTTCTCAGACACATGATGGAACAGGTCACATTGTAAATAACATGTTAGCAGAGCACACTTGAAGCCAATGAATGATATTTTATGTCTGGAATGACATGTCATGATGACAAACAATTTCATGCCCTGAAATAGGCCATGAGGAAGTAGCTGCCACCACTCTTAATTAAGCGGATGCATGAGTGAGAAACCCCGATATCAAAGACCTCTGCAGCATTATTACTGCTGCTTCAAAGACACCCACACTCCTATCAGCGGTGAACATCTGTAGTGGTTTGTTTGTTTATTCATTATTTCTCTAACTGTAAAGTCTCAAATCATTACACTATGCAAAACAGCTCCATTGGCTTCTGAAAAACCAATGTGTCAGTGTCAAAGACATGTTTAATCAGAACCGAAAAAGATAGCGTTCCCATATTCACTGTCTCAGGCACCTGCGTTGAACTAAAGGACTGTACGTTTTTGGAGCAATGCTGTCAGCACTTTCAGGAACAGATGATGGCCAGTCTTCAGGACCAGTTCTTTCAACACTGTCTGTTTATAGTAGATAAGGTGTTCGCCTCAGCATCAGAACCTCCGCTTTCCTCAAAACAAGGTATCTTTTTCATTGTTTGTTTATTTATTTATTACAATTAGTCCTGTGCATTGCTCAATGTTGAATGCAATGTTACCAAAACTAAACGAATATCTTGAAGATATTGCAGTTGTTTATATGTTTTGAGTTTAGCTTGTTCATTCTCTGCAAGCATACATGAGCTCTACAACAACTCGATGATCAGATCACAGACACAGAACACCCGGACTCTGTTTTAATAATTCTTGGGGACTTTAATAAAGCAAATCTGGTCTCTTTGATCACCGTTTAGTTTTTATACCGACCTAAAGACAGATACTGTAATCAGCTAAACCTGTATAAGGACTGTAAAAAGATGGACTAATGAATCAGATCAGGATTTACAAGTTTGTTTTCACTGACTGGATGGTTTTTTAAGCTGCTGCCACCAACTGGACAAGCTTATAGAGACTGTAACATCTTATATCAGTTTATCTGAAGACATGTACATTCCTACCAGGTCTCATTTAACCTACAAATATAACAAGTCATAATTCACTGCAAAACTCAGACAGCTCCGTAAGGCCAAAGAAGATGCTTACAGGAAGGGGGACAGTGTCTTGTATACACAGGCAAAATTCACACTTGAAAAGGAGATCAGGATGGAAAGGAGGAATTATTCTGAAAAGATTTACTTCCAGCGACATCAGTGTGGAAAGGTCTGAAAGAGATCACCAACTACCATCCCCCAGAACTGTGGAGAATCAACAACTGGCAGATGATCTGAATGAGTTTTACTGCAAAAAAAAAGAAGAAAAAAAAACACCCACCCAGAACACCTCTCCTCACATCCTTTCACACCTCCATCCTCTGAATCTGTCCTCTGCACTTCAATAACTCTCTTGTTCAGGTCAGCTACCAAATCTTATCTCAGAAGACTACAGAGGGGAGTCCAGACTGCTGAGTGATTAATCACAGGTACAACCCTCCCCACTCTCCAAGAACTGTACTCATCCAGAGTGAGCAAAAGTGCTAGTAAAATCCACATCCAGCATACTCCCTCTTTGAACTGTTGACATCTGGTCGACGCTACAGAGTTCTGAGCACCAGAACGACCAGACACAGGAACAGTTTCTTCCCTCAAGGCAATCCATCTAATGAACATCTGTTGCAATCTGTGTTTTTTTCTTTTTTTTGGGGGGGGGGATCACTGTCATTCTGTTGCACTGTGGAAGCTTCTGCCATGAAAACTATTTCCTTGTATGTGTAAACATACCTGGCAATAAAGATCATTGTGATTCTGATTCTGAATATATTTTATTAAAAAGTAATAAAGTTTTATCACTCACTTGATCTAATTCAGGTTACTTAATGAACACACACAGAACAGTTTAAAAAAAAGTTTTGCAGGTGTGAGTGAGAAAAAGAACATTATACATTAATGTAATGAAAATGTTTCAGTAGTCAGAACTGAGGTAAACATGTACAGTATTGTTCAAAATAATAGCAGTACAATGTGACTAACCAGAATAATCAAGGTTTTTAGTATATTTTTTATTGCTACGTGGCAAACAAGTTACCAGTAGGTTCAGTAGATTGTCAGAAAACAAACAAGACCCAGCATTCATGATATGCACGCTCTTAAGGCTGTGCAATTGGGCAATTAGTTGAAAGGGGTGTGTTCAAAAAAATAGCAGTGTCTACCTTTGACTGTACAAACTCAAAACTATTTTGTACAAACATTTTTTTGTTTTTTGCAATCCTGTGAATCACTAAACTAATATTTAGTTGTATGACCACAGTTTTTTAAAACTGCTTGACATCTGTGTGGCATGGAGTCAACCAACTTGTGGCACCTCTCAGCTGTTATTCCACTCCATGATTCTTTAACAACATTCCACAATTCATTCACATTTCTTGGTTTTGCTTCAGAAACAGCATTTTTGATATCACCCCACAAGTTCTCAATTGGATTAAGGTCTGGAGATTGGGCTGGCCACTCCATAACATTAATTTTGTTGGTTTGGAACCAAGACTTTGCCCGTTTACTAGTGTGTTTTGGGTCATTGTCTTGTTGAAACAACCATTTCAAGGGCATGTCCTCTTCAGCATAGGGCAACATGACCTCTTCAAGTATTTTAACATATGCAAACTGATCCATGATCCCTGGTATGCGATAAATAGGCCCAACACCATAGTAGGAGAAACATGCCCATATCAAGATGCTTGCACCTCCATGCTTCACTGTCTTCACTGTGTACTGTGGCTTGAATTCAGAGTTTGGGGGTCGTCTCACAAACTGCCTGTGGCCCTTGGACCCAAAAAGAACAATTTTACTCTCATCAGTCCACAAAATGTTCCTCCATTTCTCTTTAGGCCAGTTGATGTGTTCTTTGGCAAATTGTAACCTCTTCTGCACATGCCTTTTTTTTAACAGAGGGACTTTGCGGGGGATTCTTGAAAATAGATTAGCTTCACACAGACGTCTTCTAACTGTCACAGTACTTACAGGTAACTCCAGACTGTCTTTGATCATCCTGGAGGTGATCATTGGCTGAGCCTTTGCCATTCTGGTTATTCTTCTATCCATTTTGATGGTTGTCTTCCGTTTTCTTCCACGTCTCTCTGGTTTTGCTCTCCATTTTAAGGCATTGGAGATCATTTTAGCTGAACAGCCTATCATTTTTTGTACCTCTTTATAGGTTTTCCCCTCTCTAATCAACTTTTTAATCAAAGTACGCTGTCCTTCTGAACAATGTCTTGAACGACCCATTTTCCTCAGCTTTCAAATGCATGTTCAACAAGTGTTGGCTTCATCCTTAAATAGGGGCCACCTGATTCACACCTGTTTCTTCACAAAATTGATGACCTCAGTGATTGAATGCCACACTGCTATTTTTTTGAACACACCCCTTTCAACTAATTCAACTAATTGCCCAATTGCACAGCCTTAAGAGCGTGCATATCATGAATGCTGGGTCTCATTTGTTTTCTGAGAATCTACTGAACCTACTGGTAACTTGTTTGCCACGTAGCAATAAAAAAATATACGAAAAACCTTGATTATTCTGGTTAGTCACATTGTACTGCTATTATTTTGAACAATACTGTATATGTTGATATAATGAAGTTTAAGAAGTCGTTTTCTGCTCACCAAGGCTGTATTGATTTGATCCAAATAAATATACAGTATAACTGTAATATATATGGGTAGTAACTGATTGCATGAGTTGGATTATGGAATCAGATTCCAAAAATTAAGTACTTGTAATCAGATTAAATGACATTATAAAAGACTCGTTATCAGACTACAGTTACTTTTTTATAGATTACATTATACATTCACACAATAGCTATAAATTATTCCTAATTTATTGATTATTCCTAATTTCTCTTTTTCATCTTTTTTTTTGTTTTTGTTTTTTGTAGGTTAACTATGTATTATTATGTATTATTGAAAGGCTTTTGTGTTTCAAACACATTATTTATTATGTAATGCAGACATTCCCAAGCTTTTTGTCATCTGAACCGCTTTAATCTGATGCATTTACTTTAAAGGGGTGGTCAACCAGCTATTTTCGATGTCTTGATGGTGTTAATGGGTGGCACTGTAACATGTGTTCCTGCTTCAGTTAATGGTTAATGGTCATATGGCATGTAGGCAAATAAAATATTTAATTTTTTTAGTAAGTGATTGTTATTTTAAAATTATTCATTTGAATTTTACATGATTTATGATTTATTAAATAATTGTTAGCTTTTCATTTATTCACAAACCCCCTGCAGTTCCTTTATGAACACCAGTTTGGGAAACCTTGATGTTATATGGTGTTTAATTACACTTCATGTTGTTAATTACAATGAATGCAATACATTTTCTTACTCTTTGTATGTTTACATCATTATGGTACAAGATTATCATATTTAAATCAACATTACCTTTAGATCACCTTGATTACAGTCCTCATACTGTACACTAAAACTTAACCAGCAAGACATTGGTTTGCTTTATCCAGCTGTCAGCTGAGAAACATAGTTTGGATATTATGGCAATGCAGCTGTTCCATTCCAGCTCATGTTTTTCAGAAACAATCACATAATATTTGTAATGAAGTGTCTTCTCCCGAAGGACACATGCAAATCAACACGTCCCAACTATTTGAGAATGAGAGACAACAAAGACATCATCATCGATTGTATTTTTAGTGTTGTGAAGCAGGCCACCGCTGTTTAGGAAGCACCCACAAGCTTCAAACCAATCCCCGGGTAAATATTGTCACCTTAAGAATTGGTACTCTCTCTCTCTCTCTCTCTCTCTCTCTCTCTCTCTCTCTATCTCGACCTCACAGTGATGATTGACTCTGGAGCCACCCTGAATCCCATCTATCAGGACATCATGTCTAACAAAAGATGCTTTACTAGTAAACACCTCACCAAGCATTATGTACCTCAAGCTTTAGGACTTCAAATCATGCAATGGGTTCACACTTCACTCTGCTCAGGTCTTCCTGGTATCTCTCGAACTCTCCAGCTCATGCAAAACTCTTTCTGGTGCAATAACATGGCACGAGATATCACTAGATATGTTAAGTCCTGTCAGATCTGTGCTCAGTCAAAAATCCCAAAGGAATTACCTTCAGGTCTCCTCAAATCGTTGCCCATTCTTCAACGACCATAGTCCCACCTGTCTATCGACTTCATCACTGACCTTCCAGCATCCAATAATACTACTACGATCCTCGTTATCATTGACCTTTTCTCCAAGTCCTGCCATCTCGTTCCACAAGCCAAACTGCCCACAGCCATGGAAACTGTGCAAACCCTCTTCCAACATATCTTTCAGATATATGGACTACCAGAGGACATAGTCAGTGACCAAGGTACTCAATACACTTCTCAGGTCTGGAGGGGATTCTGCAATCAGTTGGATATCAATGTCAGCTTAAGTTCAGGATATCACCCACAAGCCAACAGACGAGCCGATTGACTCAACCAGGAGGTAGTAAGATACCTCCAAAACTACTGCAGCTGGGAACAACACAGATTGTCTGAGTTCTTGGCATGGGCAGAATATGTACAAACCTCCCTGACTCACTCCTCTACAAGTCTAACCCCTTTCCAGTCCATCCAAGGATTCCAACCACCTCTGTTCCTATGGTCTGGCGATCCCTCTTCAGTTCGTGCAGTGGACAGCTGGATTCAATGTAGTGAGAGGGTGTGAGACAATGCTCATGTCCATCTACAGGGATCTGTGAAAACACAGGAATTCCAAGCAAACCGACAACATTGCCCACACCCTCCCTAACAACCAGGAAAATGGGTCTGGCTATCGAGTTGTAGCTACCAAGCAGGAAGCTTAGTCCCAAGTATGTTGGTCCTTTCAAGATAATAAGACAGGTCAATGATGTAACATACCAGTTGAAGCTTTCTGCTAACTATCATATCTCTCCCTCTTTTTCCATGTGTCCTTTCTCAAACCTGTCCACCTTGGACATGACCCTGGACATGAAGCCCCAGAACGTCCACTACCACTCAACCTTGATAAAGCTCCTGCATATAGGGTGAATGTATTACTGGACTCAAGACGAAGAGGGCGCAGCTCCAGTATCTGGGGGACTGGGAGGGCTATGGACCTGAGGAGAGGTCATGGGTAGCCGCCCGGGAGATTCTGGATCCATCACTCATCGAAGAGTTTCAACAAGCCAGTCCCAGATGCCCAGCACCTAGACCACGGGGACATCCACATCGAGCTCCAAGGGGTCGCTCCTAGAGGAGGGGGTTCTGTAACACCAAACCAGCAGAGGGAGCCCACGCCTAAGTACTGATCGTGCTCTACACTTCCTCTGCTTCCACTGCTTAAACTTCCTGTTTGACTTCCATATAAACTCAGACCTGTTCAATTGCTAATCATGAAGTATTGCCAGTTCATCTGCCTTACCAAGCTTGCCTCTCTGGTTTTGACCCTCTGCCTGATAATCGACATCTGTTTAAAGCTTTGACCTTTAATAAAATTCTGCACATGGATTCTAACCATATTAAAAAAGTTACTGAAAACGCAATGTGAGTCTATTCTCTCTATCATCTCTGATGTAATCATAAGCCTGGTTTTCTTTAAATTTCTTTACATTTGTTTTGGAACGCATAGGCTTACTGGTGCATTTTTTTCCACAGTTTAGCTTAAAATAATAGACACTCTTACCTACCGGGTTTCAAGTGCTTGTGCCTTTGTAGATTCTCTGAGTGATTAACTCCTGACTTTCAAGATCATCTAACTGCATGTGGTGAAATACATTAATGACGCAACTTCACATGCTTAAGTAGTTTATTTGCATTAGATCATTTTAATGTGTTAAAAATTTTGAATTAATCACGTGTTAATGCCCAAAGGTTGTAACTCTAATATATATATATATATATATATATATATATATATATATATATATATATATATATATATATATATATATATATTGTGATGCGTGGCCCGAGCACTCATCAGCGTCGCCCTGGAAACAGAACAGACACGCCTGCACCTGCTCATTACGGGCTGAGTGGTCACACCTGCAGCCCATTGGAAACGGGCTTTATAAGCAGCGTCGTCGAATACAGAGGTGACAGATGTCTCCAGAAGACTCAGCTTACACTTTTCTGTGTTTCCCCTCCAGACAGCAAACGTGTGTCCGCCAGCCCGTTAAAGACACGGACCTCACGGACCCACACAGCACTGACCACCAAAGGAGGAAGAGGAGGCTGAGCACTGAGCACTGGAAACCCCTCACGTTGGCTATTTTTCCCTACACCACCTCAATAAAATCCACCCTTCGGGGAACTTACCTTGACCCTCGTGTCGTGTGCTTCTTCACCCCGTCACAATATGTATATATTATTATTATTACTTTTGTTTTGTTTTGCCAACTGTTATTTAATATATAGATATTGAAATACCACTTCTCTCTAGGTGTATTTAGGGTGAACGTGACTTGAACAAGTACAACATGTTCCTGGATCAACATCCTTGTTGATCGTGGAACAACGTTCCAATCTACCGCTAAGAATATACTGTAGATATAACTTTTCAGGAAATGTCAGTTTTAAGCTTAGAGTCAGGATTAGGTGGTTCTACACCCTTGTTAATCAGCTATCATTTCCCATTGATTTAGGAATAAATTGTGGGTAGGCTTAGGTTTAGGGGTAGGGATTGGGTAAAGTCTGAATTTTGGACAGTAATGTTGATCCAGGAACATGTCTTGCTTGGCAAAATCACAACGACTCGATGTCTAGTTAGATATATTGCAAGTCAAACAGAATTTCATTTTTTTATTGGTGAGAGCTTCTGGGCATATAGAAAGGACAACTGAGGGGCTTGCTCAGTTTCAACAAGCTGTAGTAATGTGATATTATGAAATTGTTTATCTGTATAAATTCCTAAGTTTTTGAATACAAGAATTATGTGCACAGCTGCAGGGCCAAAACCGAAGAGACTATTAGTTTCTGCATGAGCAGAAAATCTATCTTCACCTTCAGTTTCACATTATTAGATTTAATCAGTCTCTAAATATGAATTCTGGCAGCTATAGCATCTCTTATTCATCAAGCTGGCAGCTGATTGGCCCCACTGATCATTGCAGGAAACGGATGTTGCTGCTTAAAGACACACATTCCAGGTGTGTATAAATCACTGTATTCTCAATATGTCATCCTATGCAACTGAGACACTCTGAAACATGAATGTTTACTGAATCATATACTTAAATTATATGAAATTTTAAAAAACCCATTTAAAAATACCATATAATGTTTTCAGTTTTACTAATATTTTCTGGGGGAAAGTTCTACCTGAAAAAAAAAAAAGATCAATACTTACCAGATGCTTGCATATACAGTAGTCTTCAAGCCAGAACTGTAGTCAGTGCTGATCCAATTAACTCATCCCTTTTCCTTTTTTCAGTCTGAGACCAATAAAGCTATTGACAGAATGTCCTTGGCCATTCAAATGAATTGTTCATGACCTCCTGAACACTGTCCTTAAGAAAACTCAAAAAAAAAAAAAAAAAAATCAGACTATGACCAGAAGTTTGAAGTTCTTACAGCGATTATCATTAAGACTTTGTGTTAAAGACATAAATTAATTTGCAGACAAAATTCCTAAGTGGGATTTATTGAACAGATCTTAGCATGTTATGTGACCGGTACTTTTGCTGACCCTTGTGGTGCCTTTATGGCTCTTTGACTAAAGGTCAGCTTATGATGTATTACAAATAATCAGCAAAATATGCTTTTTCAATCTTTATATGAAGGCAATGACAGAGCAAGCCTCCTTAAAGGGGATTGTTGTGGGCGAAAGAACTGAACACAGCGATTTTAATGGAATCCTGCTCCCAATTTCATGCCATGCTCCCGTGGAGGAACCAGAAAATCAGGCCTGAATGAAGATATAAATATATGTGGATTGTGGGGAGCTTTTCCTCCCATATCTAAGCAGTAGAATCTGCTACAGAAACAGCCCACCTTTGTACATCACACACACACTCATGGCAGGGGGTGATCGTTATACAGATGGCTGTCCTGATTTATGAACAAACACAATTAGTCACAAACAGTTACGCTTCTTTTGGCCTCTGGACAGCGAGAGCATCTGTAATCCTACAGTATATTCATCAGCCAATATGTCTAATCTGGTCAATTATAAACTCAGCGTCTGAAAACAGCCACAGATTTATGCTTCCGCTTGAGAGATCCAATTAATCCTCTTGTTTTCATTTTAGCTTGTAAAATGATGGTGTGTCATTACTTAAACATCTTTTTTTAAATAATAAAAATGCCCCAGACATCTTCATCTTTACTAAGCTTGAGCAAGAAAAGCACATTTTGTTTCAAAGGTTCAAACTAGGACATGATATGTAGCTACTCCTCTTCTTTCTTTTCGTTTAGTTTCTTTTGTTCCATTTTGTTTTGATGTTTTCCATTCCTTCCCTCTGTGTAGTTTATTTCCTTTCCCCTTCCTGCCTTGTGTTTTGAGTATTTCCTTTTAAACTTACTTCCATAATGCTAAATTCTAAAATGTCTTTGAAAGATACCGGAAATTTATTTCAGGGGTAAAAATATAATTTTCCCTGAGATCAAATTTTGAATACAGTGGTGTTTAAAGCGGCTCCTCGCGTACATTTTATTAATCTTACATAATCTTTCAAAAGTTAATTTCTTGCCATACAATGCAAGATTATGATTCCATTCAATTAATTTATTCAATTAGTCTCACTAAATATCTCTCTTGGTTCCAGTCCTACCCAATAGTCTCATACTAGAATGTGGGTCCATGTATTAGCAGTGAAACACTGTCAAGAATTCAACACTAAACACAACTGAATGGACATTTATGTATACCAGCAGTTAACGTAGTTCTAAAATACGATTTATACAGTGACTGGAGACTTGTGAGAGCAATATATTCCTTGTCCATCACACCTGCTCGTGTAACACTACGGAGACAGAGGCTGTTGATGTTTGCTGTATTGTAATATAACGCCATCTGCTGGACCAATGATGTCACAGGCCACAAATGAAAATTACCCCTCATGTTTTACTCAACCTCACGTCATCCTAGGATTGCATGACTTTCTTCTTTCAGACGAATCCAGTTGCAGTTATATTTAAAAATGTCCTGGCTCTTCCAACCTTTGTAATGAAAGTGAATGGGTGTTTTATTTTTCAACAGTTCCAAAGAAGTCCAATAAAGTGCATCCATCCATAATAAAAAGTGCCTAGCACAGCTCTGGGAGTGAATAAATAACTCAGTTTCATCAACTTTGATTTTCATAGTTCAGGAGGTTCAGAATACTTCTTCTATAATTACTTAAAAGATATAAAACAGACAAGCAATATTCATACTGAATATGAATTTTGTAGACCTACTTTGGCAAAGTTCTTCTTTAACTCTCTGACAAACTGATGTTAATAGTGTATTTTTCTCAGTAGACTTGAACAAAGAAATGTAGATGATCTTTATCTCTTGTCCTTACTGGGGGAAAACAAGTTATATTTTATTTGTGATTCGTCTTTAAGCTTTAAGCTGGGTCCTGTTCCTCTGTTATTAGCCCCCGAGTCCATCCACACGTTCACCTGCAGTGAGGATGAAAGCTAATGAAGAGGATAAAGTGAGGTAAGGAGCTCCAGCAGAGAGGTACAGCTCTAATTCCTTCTGTTCTAATTGGCCCTTTCTTTCTCTGAGAAACCTTCAGGCCAATATGTAAAATAAAGAGAAGAGTACAAGCATTTTCGCCAAGTATTTTTTAAAGAATTTGTATGGATAATTTAATTAATTAAACAGCTGTAAAAGTTTGTCTGGAATTCTTCAACATGCCAGTTCCATATTCAACTTTTTCAAAGTAAACTATGCAATGAACAATAATTAATTGGTATACTTACTTTAGCAGTTTATTATTAAAAAAGGTATGTAAAAGCACACACAAAAAATTAATTAAAAAAAATGAGAGAGATATAAAGCCGTGAAACATTTTTTTGCAACATATACAATTTATTTTTGTTTTTGACATTTTTTTCTGCTTTTTACATAATGCTGGAGTCTTTGACATCTTTGGGTAGGGTGTAAAGTATTCTTATAACAAGTCAGAATCTCACAAATAAAAATATATGTCATCTTGACCTGATCTGATAAAGTTTCAGCACAAGCTTGAATACTGGTGAAAGGAAATATAATTCACAAGCACAAAATTAACATCTGTGTAATACGGTGCATCCCTGAATTGTTCTTATCAAATGATTCATTAGTATGACTGTGATATAGGTGCATGTAATAAAATCAATGTCTTATTGACTGGACTAATTGTTTTGTTTATTACTATATACACATCACCACATTTTTTTTTAATTATTAGAAATGTTTATGATAAAAATGTGCAGCTGAAACACACTGTAGTCAACGTACATTTCAGACTGGTGTCAACTGATTTTATTTTTGCTAATTTATTCATAATACAGTATGTGCCTATCGTCTGTATCTGTCATTGAGCATATTTGGAGAATAACATGTTCGGAAGCATCGATTTGTGCAAATGATAATTTGCCTAACTCTTTTTCTATGATTTCTAGATCACCCAAATATGAAATTTCTATCATCATTCACTCACCCTCTTGTTGGCTTTCTTTTCTTTTTCATGCTGCTTTTTTTGCATTCAGTGGAAGGGGATGGGGACGAGAAGCAGTCAAGCTTCCAAAACAGATAAAACAGAACCATAAAAGTACCATAAAAATCTTAATGAACCGTGTTCGGATTTCTTGGAATGTGAATGATATTAAAGATTTATGATTTAGTTATGATACTGTCTGTGAAAAACTACTTGTTTTTTGGTACAATACCACATGGTTCCAGAAGACTTTGGAAGATGATTTGTATGATGCTTTATTGTCACTTTTGGAGCTTCATAGCTCCTCACTACCATTCACTTATGTAATACGGAAAATGGAAATAAAAAAATGGCTGAATCTCTGTTTTTGTGTGCCATGGCAGGAAGAAACTCGTACAGGTTTGGAAAGACACGAGGTTGAATAAATGATAACAGAATTTATATGTTTGGCTGAACTAATCCTTTAAAATGATAAATCACTTTGAATTACAATATCCTTAAGTGAAACCTGCCGAAACAACTGTGCAAACACTAGTGACTTTCACAAAGATCAGTTTGCCATGTCATTAAAAGAGGGGAAAGCGTCAGTTCACAGCAATATTTTGGACATTTTCCAGTTCTTGACCCAAGCACCAAAATAAAGTCTAGATTCAGAAGTTGCATTTGGCAGCTGTATCTCTATAAGAGAAACTGGACAGGGCTCAAATCCCCTGTGCTCTTTTCATCCTTCTCAAAAAGTTGCGCTTCTCCTCAAGCAGTTCCTGGATGCGCTTATTCCGTGTTTTCTCACGCAGAAACACGCGTCCTCTTCTGGGGATGATGTTATTCACAGGAAAATCATTGTCCAATGGGATTATTCGATACGGTATATCAATAGCATTGCTCTCACTCACTTCTTCCACTTTATTTGGCCGTCCACTCGTCTTCTCTGTGCCAGATGCTGTTGTACTGGACAGTGGTGTACTGGAAGTTGAAGTTGTAATGCTTGGTACCAGGGGAGCAGGTTCTTCAGTGGTTGTTAGCACCTCTACTATAGATGTCACAGGGATGCTGACATCCATATTGACTGAGGTTGTTAATTCCCATTCATTCACACCATTCGCTGTTGTTGACTGCAACATACCACTACTGTCCACAACTGGTGCACCACTACCTTCACCAGACTCTTTAAACTGGACGGTGGTGCTGGGAACGAGAGTGCCATTATTCAGATCACTGAAAATGACTGGGAAAACAGTGCTAACAGGTAATTCGGTGCTGTTTGCCACATCATCTGCAGGTGCAGGTGTGATCCTACTTGGTGTAGCAATGGCAAAGGATGTGCTCTGTTCTGGAGTAGTGTGCTTATAGAGAGGAGTTGTAGTATATGGATAAAAGGGCGTTGTCGAATATCCGAGAGTATCAGTTGACGTTGCTAAAATTGTATATAACCAAGGTGTGCTTACAGATGTGGCACTTTTCCCTTCTGTGGAAGGCAAAAAGGCCATCGCGGTGGTGGACTCTGTGCGTGTGGGACTTTGGGCTGTGGTGGATAGTCCTTTGGTGGTAATTTTCAATTTTGATGGTGGCTTTCTTGCAGTCACAGTGGTCTTTGTGATATTGCCAACTTTGCAGGACTTGCAGCACATGCGCTGAAAGCCCGGCAGAGAGCAATACTGCTGCAGCACCTCCATGTGACAGAATGTAGAACGGTCACCAAGACAACGTTCTGCAAAACAAGAGAGGGACCTAATAAGACGTGTGTGTGTACACTGAAATCAAATTAAAGTCAAATGCATGATTTAACATCACTGCAACAATCTAAATACAATTGTTAACATATCAAAACTAAATTTAGAAAAAGGCCAGATCAAGTTGAAAAAGCTTCCTATGTTCTACGTATAATGAGGAGTTGAATGAGGATACGTGCAGATAACTACAGTAGACATCTTCCAAGCTTCATGCTTTTCCTAAGTCTGAGTAAGAAATAAGCAGAAATGTGGGATAAAAAAATAAAAACAATTTAAAGAGAAGCATTAGTTGAAGCAAAGGAAGAAACAGAGTTATGACCCGACCATTAAGCAACTCTGCAAAACCAGCATTTAGATGCATACTAGGTATAAACGTTAGGTTGTTATCGGTTTATCGGTTAAAATGCAGTTTTCTTTTAATAATAATAATAAATAATAATAATCTTCCTTGTGAATGTGGTTATTAATGGACTATGAATGTGGTTTCGTCCTTCTGAAAATTGATTATATTTATTTATATAATCATTAGCTAAAGCCTGACTGACACTACAGGATTTTTTGCCTGGAGTGAAATCGCCTCAGTTTTGAATACACCGGGTGAGTACACAAAGCTAGCACGCTAAAAAAATAAAATAGTAATTAACAAAAAAAAATTAAGTGACGATCTGCTGCTTGAGATCACGTGAGGCGCTCCTTCTGTCATGATGATCTTAATGATATCTTGCAATGTTCAAATCTTGTAGTATGTGCATGTCTAATATTTGAGGGAAGATAATCTGCAAAGATTCTCCTTATGCGTGTGCTGCAACCAGATTTCTATATCGGTTATGATTTTAAAACACCTGTAGTGTGAGCCAGGCTTTAAACATTTAGCAAGATCCTCCAAAAATGTGTTATCATCAAAGGGTTTTTTAGTGGCTAACAGGGTATATATCTGCGAATATCAGTATGCTTCAGATATATACAAAAACAGTTTAATGACAGATTAGGAGTCCTTCACAAAATAGCAAAAACAACTGTTTTACACAACTTTAACAGAAAATGAGTTAAAATTTAAAACAAATTGTTCATTGCACTACAAAAACCCATTATTCTTTGAAAACGTGGCAAATATCTGTGTTTTTGCTTTACCCAGATTCACTACAGTAAGCCTTATATTTTCAGCACAACTGACATGAGAATAAAACAACTGCAAAATAACCTGCAATTCCACCACAGATGGTGAAAGAGAAACAGACAGAAAGCAGGGCGACAACACAGGCAGAAAAAAGCCATTCGATTTCTTTTCTTTCCATTTTTATAACACTTTTTTTTTATTCCTACTTTTGCAGTTGATCATGACAGAAACTGAAACAATGAAATGCACTCCCACCCCCATTTAAACATACAGATAGAGTTGTCTTCTTCAGAAAAATAAATAATCAACTGTATTGAAAGGTACAAGTTCACAGTAACTTTGGTTAAACACTTCATTACTTTGAGAACAATTAATCCATTGGTAATTCAGATGAAGAGGTAAATAAATAAATAGGTCATTGGTTAAATAAAATACAGGATTTCCATGATGATGTAAAAACTGGCATGGCACATACAAGTGTCATATATTAAACATTTACAAAACATTAATAAAGTTTCCCTGATAAATCAAAGTGCATATAGACGCAGTGCACGTAAGTCCATCTGAATGTTCCCCAGACATTTTCCCCCACAACAGCCAGCCAAGACGCAGTTAGGCCAGTGAAGTAACATGACAGTTACTCATAGAATATAATATTAGCATTTTTTTTTTTCTTATAAGTAAGGAGATAACAGTCATAAATGTTATTAAATACAGTAAACACCAATGTTTATTTACAGTATCTCACTGCAAGGTCTGGCTTTTCCTAGTGTTTTCTCCACGGCTTTGAGCATGAAAATTCGGATAGCTCGCTACATAGTCACAACAGAAATGTGTTTCACGATACAATGACACGTCTGAAGTGATAAAGAGATGCCGAGTGTAGGTTTCCACTAAAACGCTCTCCGTATCCAATGAGTTAGCCACTGTTTTCGGATGTGTGATGATTGGTTGATCGGTTGGTTCTATTTCAGGTTTTGTTTGAAGCTGCCTCTGGTTTCTGTGTGCTAAGCCATAACTTTCACAGATAAATGCCGATACATTCAAACGTAGTGTAAGGCATTGTTCTTACTCTCTATGTACCCCCAGCCCCCCCCAGCCCGGAAAAGAGTGCGCTCGGATGTGGATGAAAGTTCATGAGGTATATTTATGTGTCGTCTTTTGTATGGCCACTGGTAACTGTCGTTAAAAACGCATGCTGGCAGACGTACACGCATGCAAACGCGTGTCAGAAACCCTCGCACATACGAAGGCATAACGAAATCGCATGTCACTCATCACCAAGTGGAAATATTTAATGTGCATGAATCTCTCTCGTTCACGATGAATCCGATAAAATGAAACCACTTCTCTTGAAAAAAAAAAATACAAATAAAAATGGAGAGGCAACTGGCTGAGCGAGTCCTGCATAATATAGGTCTTCCCCTTCCCCCGAAACACTTAACTTCTGTTATTAAATAGCAATAGTTCTGTATTTTATGTAAAATCAATAAAAAAATACACGTAACAGTCAAGAATTAAAGCGATCAATAGCAGTCAAAATGTTAGGCTAATAAGCTACAGCTTATTCATGGTAAAACAAATTATTAATATTTTATATTATTGGTACCCATATAGATTTATATTCATATATAAATACAAATATATTAATATGTTGTTTAAAGTCTGCAAGCACAAATAAGCTGCATTTATTGAATTTGTTAACAGTCAAAGAGAGGATGGAGGATGAGGTGGTTGTGGCATTCGAACGTGTGCAGTAAAGCGACCCTGTTTACAAGTTCCACCTCATGGCCACCAACACATATGATGGCGGTTCAACAGTACGTCCCATGTTAACATCTTAACTTGTTAGTTTGAGTGGTTGTTTTTGTCCCATCAGGTTTCCAGAATGAATAGGATGTGGAATGAGCAATTAGCAAAGGTTTCCTCATTGTGACAAGTTCACATTCACAATAAAGCTTTAGTTTTTTTTTTTTTTTTTTAGCCACTTTTCATGTTTATTTTTTCCTTTCACACCTGCAGCTCAGGCGGCGCCTCTGTAAAACGGCGTCCGCCTTAAGAGCGTAAGCCATATGGAAACAGCTTGCAGAGGGCAGTGATTCAAACAAATGTGTCGCCCCTGCGGTAACCTCAGTGCAATCATTAGCTCCGCAAGCTGCCCGTCCAATCACAAAGCCCCTTCGAACAACCCCAAATTTTTTTACATGTTTTGTTTTGTCAACAATTTCTTACTGGCCAGCGTTCACAACACAGAGCTCCACAAAGGAGAGAGAGAGACAGAGCGAGAGACAGAGAGAGAGAGAAACAGAGAAACCTCCCCCTATCAGAACGCCCCATGAAAGAGGACCACCACCCAGGAAAAAGAAGCGTGCAAGCCTCGGAAGAGGGAGGCAGTCAGGGGAGTTTGCCTTGTAAAGCCAGGCAGAGAGACAGAGGGAAGGTCCAGCTGAGAGAGGTGAGACAGCGCAGCGCCACAACGTGGCTGGAGAGAGACGCTTTACTTGACATCCTCTGCACGGGGTATTTGGGGTCGTGACGTGACAACCACTGTATCAGGAAGTTGCCGTGATTGTTGAAGTCAGAAGTGCTCCCTGTCGCATGTGGGAGAGGGATTGGGAAGGAGAAAGCCCAGGACACACAGAGAATGCGAGAGAAAGAAAGAAAAATCCAATCAACTATATTAGTGTGATCATTTGTGTTAAGAATTAGTCTGTTATTTCTGCCAAACTAGTAGGCTATAAATAGTACAACTTTCATTAATAACATTAATAAGCATTCTGGACAGATCATTAGTATGTGTACATTCCAATATTCCCAACTCATTGGCTTCATATATTTTGGTCTTCATCAACATGAAATGAAAATATCGATATCACGACTTCTGATTAGCACTTGGACGATGACATAGGAAGCTAGCATTGCAAATTATTGTTTATTATTTTCTAATTTAGTTAATGTTAGAAAGTTCTAGTAAATTGTTGGGGTCAGGGTGAGGGTGTTTTTTTTATATAATTTAACACCTTTATTCAGCAAAATGCATTTAATTGATCAAAACTGGGAGTAAAGTAATTTATGATGCTACAAAAAAATTAGCAGCAAATTAGCATATTGGAATGATATCTGAAGAATCTGCAGACACTGAAGACATTTCAATTTCAATATATTCGAATAGAACTGTCCTTTTAAATTGTAATAAAACTTTACAATATTACTGTTTTATTGTATTTTTGTTCAATAAAACACAGCTTGGGTGAGCATAGGAGACTACTTTCAAAAACATTTAAAAATCTTATATCTATTTCATGATGTCAAATATAGTTCATTCATGTTAAATAATGAACACATTCTTATTTTAAAGTTTAACTAGTTATATACACCCTCATTATGCATTACTTTTAACCCTTTCCCACCAACCATCTGAGCCCTTCATGTTGACTTGAAATTGGAATGTACTGATCTGTTAGACATTTCAGGTTGTTATTTTAGACTTAAAGAACATTTCTGAAGATGTGAGCACATGATCAAATACGCACTTGGGCAGGGATCCATTCTGCAGGGTCTCAATGCAGCAGGTTTGGAGTCCAGACAGAGTCCAATAGTGTTGTCACGGGTATGACAAAGCACCTGCCTCTGTTGCGTACCATTACCACATGTCACTGAGCACTAACACAGCACACACAGACACAGACACACACAAACAAACATTCATTATTTTCATGTTAAAGAATATCAAACTAATCCCACTCTCAGACCTGAACTGATGGGAACACAGCATGTCAGAGGTCTGTACCTGTGACCAGGAGCCCAGCCTCCACTCAGCAGGGCACAGGTTGCGATTGCACTCTCTACGGGACTCTGGGCGCTCGTCACTGCAGTAACGGCTGCGAATGGATTTGATCTTGCCGTCGCCCAGAGGTTGGACGCAGTTTACGGAACGTGTCTGAGTTCCCGTCTTCCCACAGGACTTACTGCATTCGCCCCACTCTCCAGCCACCCAGCTAAACACAGAAACAAACACAGTCAAAGCTTAAACAGGTACAACAGTGTAATAGGGACATCTACTGGACACAGACTATAGTTGCAGAAAATCAGGCCATATAATTAGAATATCATCAAAAAGTTGATTTATTTCAATAATTCAATTCAAAAAGTGAAACTTGTATACTATATTCATTCATTACACACAGACTGATATATTTCAAATGTTTATTTCTTTTGATTTTGATGATTATAACTGACAACTAAGAAAAATCCCAAATTCAGTATCTCAGAAAATTAGAATATTGTGTTTTGTTCAATATTGAAGACACCTTGTGCCACCCTCTAATCAGCTTATTAACTCAAAACACCTGCAAAGGCCTTTGAATGGTCTCTCAGTCTAGTTCTGTAGGCTACACAATCATGGGGAAAACTGCTGACTTGACAGTTGTCCAAAAGACGACCATTGACACCTTGCACAGGGTGGGCAAGACACAAAAGGTCATTGCAAAAGAGGCTGGCTGTTCACAGAGCTCTGTGTCCAAGCAAATTAATAAAGAGGTGAAGGGAAGAAAAAGATGTGGTAGATATGAGTGTACAAGCAATTGGGATAACCGCACCCTGGAGAGGATTGTGAAACAAAACCCATTAAAAAATGTGGGGGAGATTCACAAAGAGTGGACTGCAGCTGGAGTCAGTGCTTCAAGAACCACTACGCACAAACGTATGCAAGACATGGGTTTCAGCTGACGCATTGCTTGTGTCAAGTTACTCTTGAACAACAGACAGCGTCAGAAGCCAAAAAAGACAAAAAGGACTGGGCTGCTGCTGAATGGTAGCAAGTTATGTTCTCTGATAAAAGTCAATTTTGCATTTCCTTTGGAAATCAGGGTCCCAAAGTCTGGAGGAAGAGAGGAGAGGCACACAATCCACATTGCTTGCTTGGTCCAGTGTAAAGTAAAGTCAGTGAGGGTTGGGGTGCCATGTCATCTGCTGGTGTTGGTCCACTGTGTTTTATGAGGTTTAAGGTCAACGCAGCCGTATACCAGGAAGTTTTAGAGCACTTCATGCTTCCTGCTGTTGACCAACTTTATGGAGATGCAGATTTCATTTTCCAACAGGACTTGGCCCCAGCACACAGTGCCAAAGCTACCAGTACCTGGTTTAAGGACCATGGTATCCCTGTTCTTAATTGGCCAGCAAACTCGCCTGACCTTAACCCCATAGAAAATCTATGGGGCATTGTTAAGAAGAAGATGCGATATGCCAGACCTGACAATGCAGAAGAGCTGAAGGCCACTATCAGAGCAACCTGGGCTCTCATAACACCTGAGCAGTACCACAGACTGATCGACACCACGTCACGCCACATTGCTGCAGTTTTTCAGGCAAAAGGAGCCCCAACTAAGTATCGAGTGCAGAACATGCTCATACTTTTCATGTTCATACTTTTTAGCTGGCCAAGATTTCTAAAAATCCTTTCTTTGTACTAGTCTTAAGTAATATTTTAATTTTCTGAGATACTGAATTTAGTTTTTTTCTTAGTTGTCAGTTATAATCATCAACATTAAAGAAATAAACATTTGAAATATATCAGTGTGTGTTGTAATGAATGAATATGATATACAAGTTTCACTTTTTGAAAGGAATTAGTGAAATACTGTAAATCAACTTTTTGATGAAATTCTAATTATATGACCAGCACCTGTAAATGTAGTGCTAGGGGAATTTTTATGTCACACGTTTTTATGTATTAATGTGTATTAAATCTATAAATTATATATAAATATTTATGTTAACAAAAGACATCATTAAGTGCCATTAAAAATAAAGTATCACTTGGTGTGTCTTGCCCCCAAAACTGAAATAAAAATAATAATAATTTGCTTCTAAGTCATTTGGCACACACACTCACATGGGCTGAGCACACTCTCTCAAGTAACAGTCTATAAACAGGGGCGGAGGCTGCTTGTTTTTCTCACAGAATCTGCGATGGACCATCCTCATCTCTGCATTCTTACGGCAGCCGTAACGCGTCATCTGAATACCTATCCATAAGAAGGTAGTGAAGGTAGTGAATGAAATTCTCATGAACATGAATAGAGAATTACAAATAAATATAATAATTGAGAATCATGTTGAGTTCAGTCAAGCACTTCCACTTCTTTTGTCCTCAAGTAATGCCCATGTTGTGTTTTATAGACTCTTTGCTAAGTATTACCCCCAATTTTAGTCACTTTTAAGAGCTTGATAATATGGTGGAGAGCAAGAGTTGCTGAGGCAAGATTGGTCAGCAATGTTTTAAGGCAGGACTTACAGTAGAAAAAGATCAGTCATAGTAGAAACTTAGCTGACTCTTAAACTTCTCTCAAATAAATGATTGTGGTTACAGTGTGGTTACAGTACCTCCTCCACAAGTCTTGGAACAGGGTGTCCATCTCTTCACCACCCAGGAATATGGCACTGCATTATCAGGGACCATGTTATTCTCATTGGTACCATCACTCAGTCTGTCATAGTCAGTGATGTATTTGATCGACACCTTCACCTTGGCTGATCCATGCATTCGGATCTAGTAAACAATTACACATTTAAAGACAACCAATTAAGACAAGTTGTGTATCCACTGATGTATGTGTGTGGATTCCTACAGGAGATTACCATGACAACCACGTCGTTTTTCAAGGGTCCGCTGGTTTGAATGGTGTCCTTGTTGTTTTTATTTTCATACTCCCATTCCAGACCTTTTTCAATAACTGAGCGTGTCTCTGGGTAGTCTCCATAGGCATTGAGAAAGAAATCACCCGATGCTTTATTCCTGACAGCTATTTGGTAAAAACAAAAAATGGAGAGAGAGATCTGCAGTCAAACAGACACAACACTTAATGCATGAAAAACTACAGGAAATGATTAGGCTTTACCTAAAATGTGAGTAGTTCCATTAAGTTCCTGGATGAAGAGATGTCTCGCCCCTCTGGGAACTTCCAGCACTTTAATGACACCTACACCAAAACATTTCCAAATCACTATTACTTTATTTCAATCCTTTAATAAACCTAAAATGTGATTAAAGAAACAAAGTTTTTCGGAAATGTATGATGCTATTAAACATGAACTCTCTAGGTGTGTTATTTTATTAATTTGTAGCGCTTGTTTTTATTTTTTGTTATACCGAGAGCTTGGATAATCAGGCCAGTATTAGACTAGTAACTACAAATCTGGCTTTTGTTATAAATGTTTTTTTAAAACATTTAAAAAATGTAAACATTGAAACAGATATGATACAACAAAGCTTTATTTCCTGAAATCACATGACTCATGGCAGTTGCATACAAGCTTCACAAAGCAGTGTTTCGAAAGCATCCATCACTGCTTTTAAGTATTAAATTAATAGTATTTGAAACCAATATTTGATTCAAGTATTTTTTCAGTGATCTTGCAAGTTCCAATGTGCATTTTGTTATGGGATTTCCTTTGCAACGAATTTGTCTGAAAGTAGGTACCTGTATCTTATGAGGCTTATAATTATGCCTATGTTTGGAAGAGCCATTGTGTCTGGACTGGTCCTGTGATGCCTTAAAATGCTGCCTCCGCTAGGACACAGCCTACGTGTGTGCTGCGGAGACGTACCTGTCTTCTCTACAAAGGTGAAGTTAAACTTGTGAGTCTTGCACTTGGTTCCATCTCCCCCGCAGACACCACACTTATCTTCCTGTAGAGCTGATCCAACCACATTATCACAGCCCACTTTCTGAAGGGAGAGAGACATCATGAGCAACAGGCCACTTTAAAAAAAAAAAAAAAAAACCTTTCCAAAGGGTACACACAGCTATATACCTCACAGTCTCCGGCCACACACACACTGTAGGGATCTTTGTAGGAACAGCGTGTTCCAGGTTCCACCAGAGTCTGCATGTTGACTACAGCTCGGGTTTCTTTGGATTGACAGAACAGTTTGCAGCGTTGCTTAGCTATGGAAAACAAGACAAGAGAGATCCCCGAGTGATGGACTGAGATCAAATGCACAATTATAAAGATTAAATGCTCTTGAATTCTAAGAAAAATAAACAAATTCTAATTCTAAGAAGAAAAATCAAGTAATATAAAATCACTGTTGATCATTTACCATTTAAATTTCCAGAAATATTCCACATCTAATATGTCTTTGTCCAACAGAGGATAGTTAGATAACATTATTCCATGGTTTATACAAAAAAAGGTCTCTTGATAGTCTTTACATGGTCTATAAAAGCATTGTACATTATATCATCATATAACAGTTAGTTTCACAGCTTATCCAAAAACTGGATGCCTCTGTTCCAGAAGAACATTCTAATAAGTCCAGCTCAAATTTTCATAAAGACCTAAGCTTATCTACGAACACTGTGATGCCTGTTGAATGTCCCAGTTATTTAAACGCATTTAATTTCATTCTGTGTGGAAAAAGTACAAGTAAAATATTATCAGAGGTATCCAAGCCCATTTTATGAACCACAATCATTATTTTCTGAATATTTCTGCAGTTCAGTCGTAATTGACATGACAGTTAAAAGAAGGAAAAAAAAGGCTCAGAAAGTCTGTTTATATGATAATTACTTTGGATGTTCCTGTGTTGATCGACTAAGGCAGATGTCCACATCACTAATGACTCGGGAGGGATTTCATGTTCTAAATGATGTCATGAATATTGCAGAAGTGGAAAAAAGGGGGGTTTGAATGAAATCATATTGTCATGTGTACCCACTGTGTAAGTGAAAACAGCTGTGCGGAGAGATGGATTACATCAGTCTGGTTACAGGCCTGGCTGACAAACTGAGCTAGAGTGGGCAGGACAGCAGTGGGAAACAATCTAAAGTAAGCTTTAAATAAAATGTAAATAATTTAAAATAATATAATTAATTAAACTATAATTGAACTATTTAAAACTCAAACATTATATTCATTTATTATTTACATTGTATGTATACAAGGTATAATAACTGTTTTCAAGGTGTCTTTTTTTGCAGAGGAAAAGCTATTTCAATTCTGTGTGGTTCATGAAATCTGCCATATTACTTACGGTCGGGGTGTTCATATGGCAGCCAGTGGTGCCAGGTATTCTGGTACTCAAACTTGTTGTCCATCATGCTACATTGCTCGGCTCTGTAATCTTGGTACGGGTCTTCACACTCATGCATATTACAAATCTGGAACTGATAGCTTGGGCCGGAGCAAATACGTCCACCGTTGGCTGGACTGGAGGAGGTTAACAGAAGAGAAAAATATGAATATTTATATGAAAAAATTAGACAGACAAGCAGATAGATAGATACACACCGCGGATTGTCACAAGCTCGTGTGCGAAACTGTAGTCCCCTTCCACAGGGGTGAGAGCAGGAGCCAAACTCACTCCACATCCCCCAGCTTCCATCCTTTTTTATGATGTCTGGAGTCAGCTGCATACAGTGGCCTTTAAAACAGTGCTGAGAGAGGAAGAGAGCAACACATAAACACAGAGGAAGCAAGTGAGTATCAGGATGGATCTGGATGAAAGGCTGAGTGGTACCTTCCCATCACCGCAATTAGTGCCATCAATGGGCGGACCTTTTTTGGTCTTGCAGAAAAAAGGGTTGTCTGGATGAGCACACCAAAGTTGCTTACAGGGGTCAAAGGGGCGATACTGAGAAACAGAGGAACAGAGAGAAGAAAAATTATTCTCAAACTCAGAGAAATCTGACGACAAGACACCGGTCAGGGAAGGATCAAACTGAAGGACATCTGATGGGGTAAATGTAGTAAACTGTTCATTACAAAGACAAAATGATGTACAAATACTGTACCACTATTAAAACAGCCATGTATATTTCAAAGAATTTAAAAAAAGTTGCTTAATATAATATAAAATGTAATGTTATAACAGTTGTTCAGGCATGATGAAACAGTATGATACATTTTCATTCATGGGCAGGCTACATTTATGTAACCAAGCAATCTCATGCAGGCAAATCAAAGCAATGACGAAAACTCTTTAAGTTATGATACAGCCTGTGACCAACAGCACAGTTAGACAACAGAATGCTGGGCAGTGTTGGGAATGGCCTCTATTAAGGTCAAATGTTAAGCAAAGTCTCTCTTTGTTTTCCTTCCTCTTAGAGGCGTAGTAGACAAGAGCAGAATCTCTGGCAGTGGTACTAATGATGACGCTACATTTAGCAAGATCCTAAACCCAACAAGCATTTTAAACACATCAAGACACCAAGTGCAAATTAATGGCTCGCAGTTTTCAGCAGTAGCCAGCTGGCTGCTACTGTATTCTCAGTTTGAATATTTTTTGGACTTTGCCAAGCTAAATAGCGAAAAGATTTCTAGGCCAAAAGTTGGACGATTATTTAGCACCTGTAGAGATTTTTAGATGCTTCTGAGAACTGTATGGTTAAACTTGTTCAAATCAGCAATCTTTTCATTTATATTTTTTTCTAATGAATGTAGAAAACTCTCTGAAAAGTCACCAGACTGCAATGACCTGATTAACTTGACATTAAAAGAATGTTCAAAAGAGGTTTGAGATATTCAGTATTGAGAGAATCTGTGGCATGCTTTCAATTACTCCAAGAGAATAATGTTATCCTTCAGTTTGAAAAACAGAGGCATTCCACAGGGTTAAGAAGCAGAAATGTGCCACTCGTGTTCTTGCTAAAGCACTTATATCAAATCTTCCATATATAAATGTGCTACTTAAGCTGCAAATGTGTCTAAATCAAGCCTTAAGCGATGGGACTACTGTTCTGGGTGGATGAACCTCTAGTTGTGCATTATCCTAATGCAATTCCTATTTGTGGAATTTCGAGCCAAAATTCTTACATTTGTATTGAATTCAAGCACTCCTTTTAATTCTTGTGAAAGCCAATTATTTCAGAAACAACTGTGGGTTTAGTATCCTGGTGCATATGTGTCTGCAAAATGACAATGAGCTGGACACCAACCAATAACATGTAATGATTAACAATAAAACCATCTGAATTGAATCAAGTTCAAACGAAAGAGGCCACATTGCGACTGAGGAGAACACCTTACCTGGGCTCCTGATTGCCCCACCTTTTGCAGCTAAGGGAATGGTTTAACAAGACAGTGAAGTACAGTCCAAGCAGTGCTGTTCAGCTGGAATCTCATTTTATGAGCAGAAGTGATTCTTGAAATCATCTTTATCCAGCTTATCAAGGGATATCAAACTCATGACATCTGGCTTTGATTATCTGATAAATTGTATTCCCAATAGTGAATTGTAAACAGTATAATTATAGCCACACATTTTCTCTCCAATAGACGAGTGACATCATTTTGAAATTTGGTGCTCATCAAATGTTTTTTTTTTTTTTGGTCATTCTGGAATTTATTTAATATCAACAACTGTATTCAAATAAAACCAGCTGATGTGCTGTGGAGTAGTTTTAAAACCTAGGGCAGGACTCACAAAATAAAAGAGATTTCTTAAGATGAGTTCCATGAAGTTCATGGTTACACTTTATGTTAAGGTGTCCATGTCGCAGTGTGATTATATATTTAAGTACTAAGTAATAATATTTAAAGTCCTCATGAAATCAATTGTTTTTTGGGTGTTAGCATCAATATGTTAATGTTAAGATTATCTATAAGGCAATGTGCTCCATTCGCATTTAGATGATATAAGCATTCAAAGCTTGCAATTCGTCTCTTTCATGACAACTGTGAGGGGGGGATTTTTTTTATAACTCATCAGTTAAAATTATATTAAGCCTTAAAGTTCTACATAATTAAGGGAGCGGCCACTTGAGTGACAGGTGGATTGCCGCGGCTGTTGCCGCTATTGAGCTAAGTGGGCGTGGTTTCAGCAACCAACCATTTTCGATTATCCGGGGGTGACAAGAGGTAACTCGCTGTTAAGATGACCGGCTCTGCCTACTTTTGGCTTCAAAACCGCTCTTCGGAAACCTATGGGTGATGTCAAGGACACTACGTCCATGTTTTTATACAGTCTATGGATCGCACAGAGCGAATCTCAGCATGATTATGACCACAATTTTGTTTTACTAAGAGTTTCTTATTGATTCTAGGTTGTAATCTATTAGAAAAGGGGGTGGGGATGCTCAATATGTCCTGCCCTCTCTTCCTTGTTCAGTTGAAATTACGTCACCACATAGAATAACATTGATTGTTTCAAGGCACTTCAGTGGACCTTGAACTAAATGTACTTGTAGTTAAAGGGTTACTCCACCCCAAAATTAAAGTTTTGTCATTAATCACTTACCACATGTCATGAGCTTTTACGGGTTTGGGATGACATGGGGGTAAGTGATTAATATCAAAATTTACATTTTAGGGTGGAGTGTCCCTTTAACATGGATTAGGGTTTGGCTTAGGGTTACTTGCATGTAATAATCCATAATTTATTGCTATTATGATAGCAAGTACATGTAACATGCCTAACAAGGACAGCAAGTGTTATTGAATACTCCTAATTGCAATTAAAAGATTACCAAGTTTGCTAATATATTCCTAAAAACATATTTTTTCTTAAGAAGAAAATGTCTTTATCTGAATACATGGCTGAAGACTCTCTTCAAGGATTGCCTTCTTGCGCCTTCTTCAGATTACTCTAATAATCATAAGTTTTAATGTGCCATGTTACTTTTAAATAGAATGTCTCAAGCTGCACCAATCCGTTGATTCAATTTTGTGCTATTTTTGTTCCAATATGTGCGTCCTCTCTGCTACAGTAAATGCGTCCTGGGTTTTCTAGTCATTCTATTAATTTCTACTAAATTTTGTCACTGATCACTTCAGAAAACTTGTGCACACCCTTATTAATAACCCTACTATGTACTGTTGCGGCTAATCTAATGTAGCTAGTCTTGTAGCTATCCTGATTAAGAGTCCTACAATTTAAATTATGTAGCAAGTGTAATGCCTAAACTATATAATTCTAACTTACCATTCAAACTTATCATTCTTACAATTTTAAATTTAAGAGTTCTTGAAAGTTTTGTATTAAGAACAATCTTAAAGACAATCTAAAGGGGAAGTCGTGGCCTAATGGTTAGAGGGTTGGACTCCCAATTGAAGGGTTGTGAGTTCGAGTCTCGGGCCAGACGGAATTGTGGGTGGGGGGAGTGCATGAACAGAGCTCTCTCTCCACTTTCAATACCATGACTTAGGTGCCCTTGAGCAAGGCATCGAGCTCCCCGGGCGCCGCTGCATAAATGGCTGCCCACTGCTCCGGGTGTGTGCTCACAGTGTGTGTGTGTGTGTTCACTGCTCTGTGTATGTGCATTTCGGATGGGTTAAATGCAGAGCACAAATTCTGAATATGGGTCACCATACTTGGCTGAATGTCACTTTCACTTAAGAAGAATTTTTGAGAATACAAAATATTCTTAACTTTTTTTGAAAATGAAAATGGCAGTTAAGAAGACTTTTTTTTTCCTTCTTAAGAATGTTTTATGAATCTGGCCCCTTGTTCTCCACTTGTTCACTAAAATATTTATTCAAAGTGAAAATAGTTTCATCATTCACTCACCCTCATGTTAGCCCATATGACATTTTTTTCTGTGGAACACACAACATGTTTTAAATGCTTTCAAACTTATGAAAATAATTATGAAAAAAAAAATGAAAATATATTTATATATATATATATATATATATATATATATATATATATATATATATATACATATATATATATATATATATATATATATATATATATATATATATTTGAAAAGATCTGACTCAAAAGGATAATTTGTTAATGAATTTATGCTGCTTCTCTGAAGAACATGTCAAAAAGAGCTGTATAACTTACATTACTTTAGAAGACTTGAAATAAAGTGCATGAGTCATAGGGACCTCTTTTATGATACTTTAATGGTGCCTTTGTCTACCTTTATAAAGCTTGAAAGCTCCTTCTTTTGTGCTCCACAGAGGAAAGAAAGTCATACGGGTTTGAACCAACATGAGCATGAGTAAAATTATGATAGACTGAACATTTTTGATGCACTATTCTGTTCCATTAAGCCTTTTCCCTTTGGCATGTACAGATATCAATACTCAGTCACTTAACACAAAATACTGTGTTCCATTCATAATGCATTATTGGCATGTATAACACACATCATACTGGGTCACGGCAACCTACGGTGAACCCAATGACCACAAATGGTGATTGTTATGGCAAGCTGATGGTTGTTAAGGAAGAATGCTTGTAGAATTATACATGCTCGTTGTGATTTTACAATCTCGTAATAATAATGCATTACTTGAATGAAAAAGCCTGTGCAGCAGTAAATTCAAGACTCACCGCTGTGCACATCATGTATCCGGCCCCAAAGTCAAAGCGACACTGTTCGTGCACGGAGTAATGCAGCCCGGGCAGGTGTGGAAGCTCCTCCCATTTGTGCTCGAACGGGTCATCACGGAGACAATCATATGAACTTCAGAGGCAGAATGAGATGGTATATAATCCACAATTGCACTAGTCAAGATTGTCTGTGTATGTCTGTCTAGCACTCACTGCAGGTAGCGGCCCAATTCCTGTTGACTGCAGCGTGACCAGTGGAAGCGGTGGAATGCCGCCTGCACCAGTGGGGCCATGATACTCCCCATCTGCACCTCATCTCCACAACGATTACCCTGCCCATCATGCTCCATTCCCAACCTATAATACACACGCATATATACAATTTACTTTATTGAGAACAACTTGCACCTTATTTTGGCATTTTTAGACTTGAGAATTTGAGAGTTTTGAATTAATTGCCTGTGTGAATAATTTAATTATTCAATAATATAGGCTGTGACTTGTTCTGTTCCTGAATTAATTTGTTTTTTAACAAATCTATTGAGAAAATGACCCAGCGATTAACTCACAGTTACGGTGTCCAAAATCGCATAAACTTTGAGGTACTTTCTGATGCACACTTCAAAATCTTGCCAAAAGTAGTACGTCATCTGGGTACTATGTTATCAATACTGAACACACTACTCTTTCCACCTACTGCTTTGCATCTATAGTACGAAGTATGCAATTTCAGATGCAGTCAGTCATTTATTTACTAGGGATGGGAGTATGGATCCTGAAGTATCTATATTTTGACACTAATGTGAGTTTTGAAAGTATCGATACTCAAATAAAAATTTCGAAACTGAAACTTAATTTTGTTTATCAAAAAAATGTATGAGTATAATATGCATTGAATTGGACAAAAAAACATACCATGGATACCACTACAATATTTTAACCTATTGTAAACTAAAATATAACCTAATAAGATGCAATTAAAGCATATTGAATGTTAAAATGCATTTCATATATAAAGTTAAGTGGATATCATTACCCATTTTACTCTTAGTAATTTAATAATCGAATACATTTCATTATTTAAAAGTTTGAATTTAGAAGGATCATATCGGCATCCATATCAACGATACTGGTCTTTAAAAGAAGCGGTATCATATCAAAAACAAAATAAGTGGTATCGCACATATTAATTATTTACACAATGAGTGCGTTTACATGTACACTCTTAATGTGATTATAATGAGATTGACAATATTGTTATTAACCCCTTTGCGTGCAAACATCGCTGACGGCCCCAGTTTATTATTGTTTCACTTTCACAGCACATTAAACATCACTGTCTTACTTCATCTGGACAAACTGTGCATCAATGGAAAGTTTAAAGACTCAAGCTTCGATATTTGACCAATATTTTGATAAAACATTGTTGCAGTGACAGATATTTAGTGATTTATGTCAGGAGTGCAAAATAATAAATCCGTATTATGCCACATTTTGAACAGAAATTCACAACTCACTCATATTCAATCACGTCAAGAGCGGTTTATTTGTGTTCACATAGACTCACTGAACAGCGTCAATAAGGATTTATAGACAAAAGATGCATATCTGCGGAGATATATGGATATATTTACTGATGTTTACTTCATATTTCTTCAGACAGAATCGTCATTTCTATTCATTTTCCACGGATTTACGCGATCAGATGATAAACAGCCTCTCCCAGCGATCTGTGTGTGCGTGCAGTAGTCACAGCTCGTGCGGTGTGTGACTCAGACTCTGATTGGGTCTTTCAAACGTCCATCTTAGAGTTTCATATCTGGACACCGCCCCATCGTGTCACATGCTTCCTGCACACTTCCTGGTAGTTATCTGGCCAAAACAACACTGAAACACCTCTGTACACACAAAATATCCGAATAATAAACCCGCGATTACGATAGTAAAGCTTGGTATGAGAATTTCTTGAGATCTGGGGCGTTTTTATAAAAAAAATCGAAAATGTACATCGGAAATGCTAACTTGTGCAGCGATGAAAAAGGCTACAAATAACATATTTTTACAACAGTAAACGACCAAATTCCACCCCTGATCGCTAAAGGAAGTTATTATAAACACTCGATCGGGGTTTAAAGTGAGTTTTGAGTAAAAGTGTACTAATAATTTCATAAATTGTCAGATGTAGCTTGATGCTAACGTTAGCACCAATGCTACTAATAGCAGGTGCTTTTCTTCTTCATAATGCATTTTTGTCTCAATAATTCACGTAAGGTCGTAAGAAAATGTTTTGTTGTATTTTTATAGTAAGACTTTTGATAAATAAGGGCTAAATGCAAAGAGAGACTGAAGTGAGATCACTGCTTTGTTGCTTTGTAAAGCCTGAAAAACCACAATCAAGGCTAATAAAGGTGGAATACAGAGATGACAAGGGCCATAAATCAATCTGATTAGCCTTCTCTAAAAACACACATGACATGGCCTTAGAAAATATTTCATAAAATTCACAGTTTTACAGATTCGATTATGAAATTTTTTATGAAGTCTTGGAAGACTTGTGGCCTTAGCTACACTGTGTTTTCAAACTCATTTCCTACATCAACATTTTTTTAAATACATTTAAAACATATGTTTTTAATATTTTTATTTTTGTTTTTATGTTTGAGCTTATATATCTCTATTATCATAACAGTCCTGAGTGATTCTGATTCCTGAACAGTAAACTTTAAAGTGTCAGCTTTGTGAACAAAGGTTGATTATGTATCTAGTCAGAAAGAATCATGAGCAGAAACCTTTTTATTTTGGGTATGTAATTTCGGTCTCCATGCCAAAAAAGGGGGGTTACTAGAAAGGGGTTAAACTTTACTTCATGTAAACACAATACTTCGATTTAGATCATGTGATTTAACTCATTATCGCAGCAAGCATAATCGTATTCACATAGGTGGTTTATGCCGATTTTAATTGGAATATACAGGCATATAAACACCTTAATTGCAGTATTGCGCTTTGAATAAAGTGTGTGTGTGCTTGTGAAATACTGTTTTCAATGTCGTAGAAAACAGAAAGTCTTAAAAACAGAAAAATTTGAAACAATGGGTCTCATTCACTAATTTTCGCGTACAATTTTCTTATTTATACGCACATTTGAACTTCTCACGAGAACTTTCCGCCTAATTCACAACACTTGCGTACGCACATGAGCTTGTTCTTAAACTCGTTCTTCTGTTAGTGAATTTGGAGTCTTCTAAATGAGCGCCCGCGTGCACGAGGTAAGTAATTAGCATAATTCACGCCCAAACCAGCTCCATATAAGGGCTTTCCCCAACGAGGCACTTATGGCACCGAAACAAAAGACAAAGAAAAATAACTTTAACGATAATGAACGTGAGGTTTTGCTTTTGGAGGTGGAAGCCAGGAAAAATTATTTGTTATTTAAAAGTGTATCCACTGGCATAACGGGCCCAGGTAAAAAGGAAGCATGGGTTATTACACAGACTTGGAGATAAGGTGCTGAGAGTGGTTGGTGATGTGGCTTAGGTGTGGTTCCAGTGAGTTGCATAAATCAATGAGGACTTCTCTGGGCAACCTAAAGCGACTGAACAGCTATTCGTCACTCTCCACAAACATATCTGTGCGCTCTCTAAAGACGCGCTCTCTCCTAAGAGCACGCGCCGCGATGTCTTCAAGCAGTACCAAGTGTGCCATGCCTCTAAACACAAGATGAGACACATTAATCACTATAAGGATAGATCAGGTGATTATTGTTTGGACCTCTAATATTGTGTGTATATATATATATATATATATAATTGGAACTGTAATTATAATTTATCAATAACATCTAATTATATAGGGTTCATAACACATGCTTATTAGGCCCCTGTTTGTACATGATTATTGCGTACGTGTGGTATAAGTTGTTCTTGAATCTTTTCGTACATTTAGAATAAATTTTAGTACGATAGTTTTTGATGGATCATGATTTATTCGTGAAAACATCCGTACGCACATTTCACGCAAAAATCTGTGCCTACGCATATTTAGTGAATGAGACCCAATGGTTGGGAAGAAAGCATAGCATTTCTGGGGAAAACACAACTCACTGCCACCAATCTGTTCCTTAACCTCATCCAGAAATGGCGAGTAGTAGGCAAACCAATTGAAAATGTAACCAATAGGGAATAATAAGAATAATGGAAATTGCATGTAAACGGGAGTGTAAAGCTTTGCTCTTGACATGTAAACATCGTAATGCAATTAATAATCGCATTATTCATGCACATGTAAATGTAGTCAATGAATCCATGTTGAATAAATTGTTTTTAACTATTGGAAATGATTCATTGATTTATTTATAACAAAACAAGCACTTATCGCCACCTACACTAATTAGCGACACAAATAGTGGAAAGTCAGCTGTTCGAATGATCAGATTCAAGAAACATAATTCAAGCACAGGAACAAACTGCGGTATAAATGAAAATATATGAGGTATCTTTTGACATACTGTAGCAGATACTCACACATGGCCGGTTTCATGCGCGACGACAAAAGCAGACGAGAAACCGTCCTCATGGTTGAGAGTGCAGCTCCGTACGGGATGACACATGCCTGTGACAGGAGCATAACCTAGCAACACATAAGAACACCTGACTGAGTTTGTCCTCCTCACATCTTCATCGCATGTTATTTTTAACAATTACTTTCCACTGGTATGAGGTCTGAAGTCAACGTCATTTCAAGATCATTGTGGCATGTCCTTACAGATACATATGTTTAAACTGAACACGTGTTCACGATTGAAAGATCATCTGCTCTTGTTAGCAGCGTGTTTCAATCTCTGGAGGTTGCTGATCACAAGTGTTAGTGTGCATGTGTGTTGATTTTACCCTGCATTCCTGTTGGTCCAAACTCTTGACGAGTAAGAAAGATGGCGTGATCATGGTATTCTTTGTCGTTAGTGTCATTCCTCTGCTGTTCGAAAGCCCAGCGACACACATTTTCCAGACTCTGAGAAGGATTACCCAGCTCAATGAGGCTCGTGGACTGAAAGCATACATGAGAAGGATGTTACAAGCAAAGCTACATTTTGATTTTCGCTGTTGGCATCTGGTCAAGGTGTGAATTAAATTAAATTATGGGTTCAGTACCACTAATAAAGGAATAGATTACCATTTAACATTTTATCCATTTCTGAAAGAATCTATTATAAAACATTTTTCTTTTGCTTCTGTTTTATGACTTCAGAAACCTGGGATTGGGATACAGCACATGGATTGAATGGATGACTTTTATGATGCTTTGGAAACTTTTTGGAGCTTGAAATCATGAGGGAAAAAAGCAACTAGAATTCCAAAGCATTTTATTTGTTTTAAGGGTTTCATAAGGGTTTGAACTGACATGAGAGTGATTAACTTTTGAAAGTACTGATGATTGTTACTGCTAGACCATTCCAAGTAATGCGCACTACCTTTCAAAAGTTTGGGGTCGGCAAGATTTTTTAATGTTTCTAAAATAAATCTCTTGTGCTCACTGAAGTAAAATACAGTCAAGCCAATAATATTGTAATACATTATATTTAAAATAATTATTTTAAATTGTTTTAATATGTCAAAATTTAATTAACGTGTGATGTCAAAGCTATTTTCAGAAAACTTCCTATCAATATTTCTTCTCATTATCAATGTTGTTAAACTGATTTGTTTTCTAGGATTCTCTGATTAATATAAAGATTTAAAGAACTGCATTTATTTAAAGTAGAAATATGTACTAACACTGTCTTTTTAGTTATATCAAACATCTGTTCCATTTAATGCTAGTAAAGCTGGTAAATTTAATATGATGTACCCTTAGACATCCATTATTAGTACATTACTGAACACTGAACAGTTGTTGTTTGTTTTAATACTGAGGGATGACTCAAAACTTTTTTTCTGTAATCAAATCACAGATGTTGAACCTAGACCATTCCTTTAATCAGAGGACACATTCCTAAACAATGACATTAACACAAACTTCAAAAGCTAAGCACTATTGTTAATCAATCAGCTAGTATCATCTAGTATCATTAACGTCCTTTGATGTTTAAAGTACTGAACAATCCAATCAAATAAGTGAAACTGAACATGATGACTTGAAATGTTTATATAATAACAACAACAGAAAAAAAAGTTTATATTATGCACCACGGCAGCCGTGATGCTGTTATTATTGCTATATTTCACGCTTGTGTGAACACAGATGTAAACACTGCCATAATCTGTGCAGTGAGATAAATGTGTGCAAGGCAACATCCAGACAGGAATGCGTGGCTGTGTTTTGATGATGTGGCCACGAGAGCCATGGAAGTAGGAGATCCTTTCCAGATGCGTGTCCTGAAACTGCCTCTCTTTCCTTGGGCCTCACTCGTGTGCATTTTAGTTCCATCAAGCTCATAAACTCTGAGAACTACGCTGCAATGTCTTCACAAACCAGTAGAGGGAGGCTTCACCTTTCCAAAGTGCACCATGGGAAGAAAGAGGGTGGTGAGAAATAACTCAACTCAGCATCACTCTCAAAACAAGTGCATCCAGCGCTTTATTCTCTCATTACACTTAATTTATTTGTGACTGATGATTTTTATGCCGTAGGTTTGTGCACAGAGAGCAGGCTAATGGAAACTAGTTAATAAACACATGATTTATCTTCACTTATCTTCATTCCATTGCTGAGATGTTTGTTGATAATGTCATGAAGGGTGTTTTCTCAGAATTCTGTACACAAGAGACTTCCTCTTGTTCTTGTTAACGGAATACATGACAGACGTGAAAGCATCCTCATTAAAAGAACGTCTCAGGCATCTTTATCTTCTCTCTGATCCACCGTAGATGCACACATGCACACACGCTCTGTGGATTGATGCTGGGTGTGTCATGTCAGGGTCTCTTTATCTTTTCAGTGCTAGGTGAGGGGAAGAGCGGAACAGATGTGCGGAAGAGACTGTGATGTTGGAACCTTGTTGGAGGTGCGCGGTGTCACTCGGTTGATCGGTGCGTGCTGCTGCCGGCAGCAACGGTTGCCACAGTAATTGGGAATGATGGACAACCTGCTGGCAAGACGGGCGAGGCTGCATGCTGATTGGGGCTGAGGCGGCAGGGGAGAGGAGTGGGTGTGGAACGACCAGGCATTTGTGTAAGAGCGAGGAAAAGAGGGAGGGAGACGTGGAGAGAAAAAGATACAGATGGAGAAAGATGTATATCTGTGACAGTGCTTTTGAAATAGGTGGGTGATCTAGAGTGATTGTGAATAAGAAAAAAAAAACATGGAAAGGCTTTCACACTGAATGAGGGTTGAGGTTGAGATAAAGGTTAACAAAACTGTACTGAATTTACTTAAAATGGAACAACTCCATCAATGTGCCTCTATTTATCGAAAGTATCTCTAAGTGCTACATGTGGATGATGATTTTAACATTCCAGGACATTTCCACATTGACCATAGAGCGTTTGAGTTATTGAAGCCATGAATCGAGTTATGTCCGTGTGCGTTATTGTGTTTTGTTTGAATTAAATGATGAATTTTTATGAACTAGCTTTACTTGCTTTTAGTATATTTACATTAAAAGCACTTTGGGTATTTAGTAATTGCTATCATGATAATCCTGTGAGAATGTGTTTATTATAAAAAATTATGCATATTCAATCAGACACATTCTGGAATTGTACTTGTGTAAAAAGAGGACAAACATACTAGGATTAATGGCGAGCGTGATTTCACAAAGTACAACATGTTCCTGGATCAACATCCTTGTTGATCCTGGAACAACATTCCAATCAGCCAATCAGAGTTGAGATATAACAGAAAATATCTGTTTTAAGGCTTGCAACCAGAGTTAGGTGCTTCTACACCCTTGTTAATCAGCTTTCATTTCCCACTGATTTTAGGAATAAATTAGGGGTAGGGTTAGGGTTTAGGGGTAGGGATTGGGTTAAGTCTATATTTTTGGACAATAATGCTGATCCAGGATTTTGTATTAAAACAAATGTCTGCATGAATTTTAAAAATAGAGTATGGAAAATAGCATAAAAAGCTGGGTGGAAAGACCAATGTGTCAATATGAAGGTAGATAATTTGTTATTGAGTAAGACAAAAATTGTGACTTTGCCTCAGGTCATGTGACTGAATAACTCACTCACAGAAGAAAACATGTTTGTGTCGACCCCCTGGCAGACAGTTTTTTTTTTTCCATTTGAAGACAAAGAATGGAAATGCTGGTGTATTTATGAATGTTTTTAAATATTCAGATTTTTATGAAAAATTTAACTTGGACAGAAACGTCTTGGTTACGTATGTAACCCTCGTTCCCTGAAGGAGGGAACGGAGACGTTACGAATGGGATCTCGCCCGAGAGCCCAATCACCTTCGAGTGGTACAAAACGAGCCAATGGTACACAAAGTACCTTGGTCTGCGGAATTTGCATCGCGAGCTCCGCCCCGCAGAGCGGGTATATAAGGAGCAACGCGAGCAACTCGCATTCAAGTCTTCGCTGAGGAGCCGAGCCAGTGACCCGGCCGTTCAGCGGAACAGCGATGTGGCAAGGGGACGTAACGTCTCCGTTCCCTCCTTCAGGGAACGAGGGTTACATACGTAACCAAGACGTTCCCTTTCAGTCGGTCACGTTCGACGTTACGAATGGGGTCCCTTACAAAACGCCACATGGCTGTCTTCCAGCGACCCGTGTGAGTGATAGCACCCTGTCGTGAGGCCAGCACGAGTGAGGGCCTACAGCTCGCACAGAATACGCTGGGTAGCACATTCCAGCTGGACATATGCTAGCAGGCTGCCTGCCCGTGGGAGGACTTACAGAAGTAGGTATCTACCAAGGTGGTGATACATAAGAACTCTGAGGTACCCAGCCCGCAGGGTGGAATTTTCAACGACAGAGCTGGCAAGGGCTTGCCAAGGGAAAGACACATGCTGCGGAGAGACTTACTGTGGACATACACACGTGGGATTACCCAGAAGGGGAATCACGACACATGGAGGCACCTAGTCCCACACATGGCTGACCAAGGGGCATGTACGCAAGTGTTGGACATCAACAGTGCTGGAGGAACCCAGGGTTCTGACTGAGGAACTCACCTGAGGGGAATAGCGCACGCATCCAGTCCGCGGAGTGGAATGGCGCATCAAGCGGATTGACACCGAGCAGGTCCTTACTGGCCCGAAGGGGCGAGTATCTGGGAGGACACGGGCTCTACACGGAGATTATAAAATCTTGCGAATGTGTTAGGTGTCGCCCAGCCCGCAGCTCTACAGATGTCTGCTAGCGAGGCGCCATGCGCCAACGCCCAGGAGGAAGCTACGCTCCTAGTTGAGTGAGCTCTCACCCCTAGGGGGCATGGCAGGTCTCGAGCCTGATAAGCCAGGACAATAGCATCCACTATCCAGTGGGATAACCTCTGCTTGGAGACAGCCTTTCCCTTCTGCTGGCCTCCGTAACAGACAAAGAGCTGGTCTGAGGTCCTAAGGCACCGAGTTCTGTCCACGTAGGTGCGGAGCGCACGTACTGGACAGAGCAGCGCCAGGGCTGGGTCTGCCTCCTCCAGGGGCAGCGCTTGCAAGTTCACCACCTGATCCCTAAAAGGAGTGGTGGGAACTTTGGGCACGTACCCAGGCCGGGGTCTCAAGATAACGTGAGAGTTAGCCGGCCCGAATTCCAGGCACGCTTCGTCAACTGAAAATGCCTGCAGGTCCCCGACCCTCTTCACCGAAGCCAAAGCCGTCAGGAGCGCAGTTTTCAAAGATAAAAACTTTAGCTCTACTGAGAGCAAGGGTTCGAAGGGAGCTCTCTGCAGTGCTGATAGAACCACTGCGAGGTCCCAAGAGGGGACTTGCTGAGGGCGAGGCGGATTGAGCCTCCTTGCTCCTCTCAGGAACCTGATGATCAGATCGTGCCTTCCAAGAGACTTACCTTCAACAGGGTCATGGTGAGCCGAAATGGCAGCCACATAGACCTTGAGGGTGGAAGGAGACAGCCTACGTTCCAACCCCTCCTGAAGAAAGGAAAGCACTGACCCAATCGGGCACTTCCAGGGGTCCTCACGCCGTGAAGAACACCAAGTGACGAAGAGGTTCCACTTCAAGGCATAGGCATGTCTGGTGGACATGGCTCTAGCTGAAGTGATGGTAGCTACCACCTTTGGTGGCAAGGTACCTAAACCTTCCGTGACCCGTCCAGAACCCACACATGTAGGTTCCATAGATCGGGACGTGGGTGCCAGAGGGTGCCCCGTCTCTGAGAAAGAAGGTCCCTCCTCAGAGGAATTGGCCAGGGAGGGGCTGTCGCGAGGAGTACAAGTTCGGGGAACCAGGTCCGGCCGGGCCAAAAAGGCGCAACCATGAGGACCTGCTCCTCGTCCTCCCTGATCTTGCACAACGTCTGTGCAAGAAGGCTCACTGGGGGAAACGCATACTTGCGCAGGCCCAGTGGCCAGCTGTGTGCCAGGGCGTCCGTGCCGAGGGTGCCCTCGGTCAGGGAGTAAAACAACTGGCAGTGGGAATTTTCTGGAGAGGCAAACAGGTCTACCTGGGCGTCTCCGAAGTGTTCCCAAATCAGCTGAACCGACTGGGGGTGGAGTCTCCATTCCCCGGGGCGAGACTGCTGTCGTGAGAGCTCGTCGGCTGCACGATTGAGCCTGCCTGGAATGTGAATGGCACGAAGCGACCTCAGATGCTTGTGACTCCACAGGAGGAGATGGCGAGCGAGTTGCGACATGCGGCGGGAGCGTAGACCACCCTGACGGTTGATGTACGCTACGGTCGCAGTGTTGTCCGTACGAACCAGAACGTGCTTGTCCTTCAGCAGGGCCCTGAAGCGGTGCAGAGCAAGACGTACTGCTAGCAACTCGAGGCAATTGACATGCCACTGAAGTCGGGGTCCTGGCCAGGAGCCTGACGCAGCATGCCCATTGCACATGGCACCCCAGCCCGTGGCAGAGGCATCTGTTGACACAACAACATGTCTGGACACCGGTTCTAGGGGCACGCCGGCCCGTAGAAACGAGGGGTCCAACCACGGGGTGAAGTATCGACGGCAGGCCGGAGTGATGGTCACTCGGAGCGTGCCCTGTTGCCATGCCCATCTCGGGACTCGGTCGTGAAGCCAGTGCTGAAGCGGTCTCATATGGAGTAGCCCGAGCGGTATGACTGCCGCCGCGGACGCCATATGCCCCAGGAGCCTCTGAAACAGTTTCAGTGGAACCACTCTCTTGCCCTCGAATTGTCTCAGGCAACTCAGCAGTGACTGCGCGCGCTCGTTTGTAAGCTGCGCGAACATGGCGACCGAGTCTATTTCCATACCGAGAAAAGAGATCCTCTGCACAGGGGAGAGTTTGCTCTTTTCCCAGTTGACCTGAAGACCCAGTCGGGCGAGGTGTCTGAGCACCAGATCCCTGTGCTCGCACAACCGCTCTCGAGAGTGAGCTAGGATCAGCCAGTCGTCGAGGTAGTTGAGGATACGGACACCCTGTTCCCTGAGAGGAGCCAGGGCCCCCTCCGCAACCTTCGTAAAGACGCGGGGAGAGAGGGCCAACCCGAATGGGAGAACCTTGTACTGATATGCCTGCCCCTCGAAAGCAAACCGAAGAAACGGTCTGTGTCGAGGAAGAATGGAGACATGAAAGTACGCGTCCTTCAGGTCGATCGCTGCAAACCAATCCATCGGACGAATGCATTCGAAAATGCGCTTGGGCGTTAGCATCTTGAACGGGAGTCTGTGTAGAGCTCGGTTCAAGGCACGCAGGTCCAGGATTGGCCGTAACCCACCTGTCTTCTTGGGTACTATGAAGTAAGGGCTGTAAAAGCCGGACTTCATGTCGGCTGGAGGGACCGGCTCTATCGCGCCCTTTGCCAGCAGGGTCGCGACCTCCGCGCGCATGACAGGGGCATCTTTGCCCACCATCGTCGCGTGGACACCCCGAAACCTGGGGGGACGCCGGGCGAACTGAATCGCGTAGCCGAGCCTGAGCGTCCGGATGAGCCAGCGGGAAGGCCTGGGGAGCTCTAGCCAGGCTCCCAGGAACCGAACCAGCGGGGTCAAGGGGACTACAGGCGTACCCACAGTGGGGCAGCGTGGTGGAGCAGACAGCCCCGGCATGGGAGGCATAGCGTCCCTTAGCGGGGGCGGAGTGCGGGCACTCGTCTGACTCCAAGTGGCAAAGAGGGCATGAGAAGGCGAAGCGTTCTTGAGCCGTCTTTGCATGGAAATTGGCAAGGGGAGAGGGGAACGAGAGCGGCGAGGAGCACGTCGCCAGCTGTCATTCGTGGCCTCTTGGGACCCGGAGGTAGAGGAAACAGCTCTTTTAGTGAAGATATGGGCGGAACAAAAGGAAAACGAGAACAAAGGATTCTCCCCCGGCCCTCCTCCGGGGGAAGGAGTGGTCCTGCTACCATCTCCTGATGAGCTGACGTCTCCAACTCCAGGTCGCCCGTCTCAGGAACGCCGCTTGGCCTGGCGTTTGGCAGGTTTAGGGGCAGAGACGGGTTGCGCCGCCCTTCTGCGGCCGTCTCCTCGCTGCGGCCGGGGTGAAGGCTGCTGCTGTGGCCGAGCGGGAGTGGAGGAGGCCGCAGGGGGGCGCCCTCGGCGACGAGCAGGCTGAGGTTGCGCCGGCGGCGGGGTGGAAGCAGCAGAGGGCCGCCGGGGCAGGATGTGTCTGAAGGCCTCAGACTGCTTCTGGGCGGCAGAGAACTGCTGGGCAAAGCTCTCTACCGCGTCGCCGAAGAGGCCATCCTGGGAGACCGGGGAGTTGAGGAGCTGAGCCCGATCAGACTCCCTCATGTCTGCCAGGTTCAGCCATAGGTGGCGCTCCTGGACCACCAAAGTGGACATCACCTGACCCAAGGAGCGCGCAGTGACCTTCGTCGCCCGGAGAGCGAGGTCGGTTGCAGTGCGCGCCTCCTGCAGAACCCCTGGGTCAGCACTGCCCTCGTGCAGCTGCCGGAGCAGCTTGGCCTGATAGACCTGCAGAGAGGCCATGGCATGCAGGGCAGAAGCGGCCTGGCCCGCAGCTCTGTAAGCCTTGGCCACAAGCGTGGATGAGAACTTACAGGCTTTGGAGGGCAGCTTGGGACCACCACGCCAAGCGGAGGCGCTCTGTGGACACAGTTGCATCGCAACAGAGCGCTCCACCGGGGGAATCCCAACATACCCCTTGGCCGCCCCGCCATCGAGGGCAGTGAAGGCGGAGGAAGAACCAGAACGGTTTCGGGCAGTTAAAGGTGCCCTCCATGAACTAGTTACTTCCTGGTGCACTTCCGGGAAGAAAGGAACCAGAGGGGGGTGCTGGCGATCCGCACGAGCAGCCCCCAGGAACCAATCATCCAGCCTCGAGCGCTCAGGACAGGGCGGAGGATTCCACTCAAGCCCGATGCTCTCCGCTGCCCGGGAAAGCACGGCCGTCAGCTCGGGATCAGACTCGGACAACGCTGGCACTCCCGAGGGAGGCAACGCAGCCGAACCCTCATCTCCCGAGGACTCAAGCCCGCCTTGTGATGCGGCGATCGACATACGGTCCTCTTCGCGAGCCCCGAATGAGATGTCAGGAGCCTGAGAGGGTCCAGCAAACACATCCGGGAACTCAACCGGCTGCGGCGTATGTGAGGGGGGTGTGGCCCGAGGAGGTTCGCTCGTCGGGGAAGCCCACACGGTAACCCTCAGATCACCCTGGCCACCAGCCGAAGTAGCTCTCTTACGAGAAGAGCTAGAACGGGGTGTGGCAGAGGGGACTCTATACCTTTTAAGGTAATCGAGTCTCGATCTCAACGCCGAGATGGTCATGTCCCCGCAATGAGAACATGAGCCATCCACGAACGCAGTCTCAGCGTGCTGGAAGCCCAGACACGTGACACAGCGATCGTGACCGTCACGAGGAGCGATATATCGACCGCACCCAGAAACACACGGGCGAAATGACATCTTTAAAAAGACGCAAATCGGCCCGTAACTCTTTTGTGAGAGAAATTTGTCTCTTTTAGAGGTGTTGAAGCGCTCAGGGGAACGCGGGAGCTGTCGCAGGAAACCCAGACGAACCGCTGAATCGCGCCGTCACACCAACACCAGCTCTTGTTTGTAAACACTCCGGTGATTGCAGCAAGCGATGTGCTCGGCTCCGAAGCGAAAGCTTGAATGCGAGTTGCTCGCGTTGCTCCTTATATACCCGCTCTGCGGGGCGGAGCTCGCGATGCAAATTCCGCAGACCAAGGTACTTTGTGTACCATTGGCTCGTTTTGTACCACTCGAAGGTGATTGGGCTCTCGGGCGAGATCCCATTCGTAACGTCGAACGTGACCGACTGAAAGGGAACCAGGGTTATAATAGGTAACTAAAACTAGTTAAATAAATATATATATATATATATATATATATATATATATATATATATATATATATATATATATATATATTTGTTTGTAAATTTGAATAAAAAATGAGATGAAAACAGATAAGTGATGCATTCAATTGCTTTGATTTTGTGTCTACAGTTTGTCTTCTATGCCAATCTCACAGGGACGAGGCCAGCCTGCCATATGATTTTGGCATGGTTTTTGCTGTTTAAAATCATTGTATATTTACTTTTTATCTAAATACGGTTTTGACAGCCAACCCACAGGTCAACCGAGCCACTGGGAATGTCCCGGTGCTCCCTAGGGCCACTGCATCCCTGGATGGAGTTAAACAGAATTTTAAGCCACAGCGAGAGGCAGACGAAGCATGACCAGCAACAGATGGATGGAAAAAGACAGAATGGAAAGGAAAGCAGAGGTTGTACGAGCACAGGCACAGAGATGAAGAGAGAACTGACAGATAAACAGAGAGAGAGAGAGAGACCTGTGTGCCAACCGCCTGATGAGTTCATGTGGGACAGTTTGCATTTTAAGAACTTAATCCTGGAAAGACAAGGCCAGAGGGACAATCACCACCAATCAGCGCAGGAAACGCCATCTGCCTGACCCGCTGTGGACCTCTGTCTCTCCATCTCACCTGAAACCGCACGTAATCACCATGTAACCCCACACACTAGCTGTCACAGAGGAAAAATCACCATTTATCATAATGGCTGGGGGTGGTATAATGTCTCAGTATGAAGAGCAAATTTTGAGGGCACCATAGCGCTGTGAGCTATTCCTCCTGCTGGGTGAACTGACATTTGTGGTAATGGTAAGCTCCATCGCAGAGATAGAAAGGTGATGGATTGTCATGTTTAAGTGGCTTAAAAATATCTTCCTCATGGGTTAAGCATCCAGATAGCACTCCTGGAGAAAAGATCCTTTCTTCCTGAACCTGATACTGATTGAATAAATGGAGTAGGTGTTAACTTCAATATCGATTAAGATGTATATTTCCAGACTTCGTATTATTCAGATGATCCCAGAGGAAAATTGCTCTTGCAAAGCTCACTTTAGTTTGTCTCTAGATTTTCTAGAAGTGTGTAATTTCTGAGACACTAGTGGCACTAAATCAGACTATGGTTTGAGTCAGTGTTGCTGTGTCAGATAGCTCTTACAAACAATGTTGAAAGATCAAATTAACTGAAAGGCTTAACGGGTTATTTCACAAAAAAAATAAAAATAATAATAATAATAATAATAATTAGGCCATGTTTAACACACGCTCCAGGTTATCCTAGGTGAATATGACTTTCTTCTTTCAGACGAATCCAATCAGAGTTATATTAAAAATTTACCTTGCTCTTTCAAGCTTTATAATGGCAGTGGATGGGTGTTGTTTTTTAAACAGTCCAAAATAAGTCCAAATTACATGCATTCATCCATAATAAAATATGCCCCACTCAGCTCCAGGGGGTGAATAAAGACCTCCTGTAGTGTACTGATGCATTTTTGTAAGAAAAATATTCATATTTTCTCTCACTTCCTCTAACTGTCATACGTGCAAGCCGTTTATTTAATAATGCTGTCTTAAGTAGTGTCTTAAGCAAATCGGTTAAGAAAATAATTCAGTGACTCGACAGTCACTTCTTGAATGAATCTGTGTTGTGAACTAATAGTTTGAATGAATCTTTCAATGACTCACTCACTCACTCACTCACTCATTGTTTCAGGGATTAACAAGAAGGCTTTAATTATGAATAGGAATGAATCAATGATTCACTCGTAAAAAGAGTCAATTAATTAACACTATCCTCAATTCTGTTTATGTGAGATATTAAAGAGATATGAGATTTTCTTAGAGAGTAACTGTGTCAGATGAAAGCTGAACCTAATACTGTGGTCACTATCAGGTCAACCACATCTGAGACTGGACACCTGATCTGAGATCAGCCTCTTCCTGATCTCCAGTTACAGGAAGAACAGTGTTTTGTGGAGCTGTGTTTATGAATGAGGCAGGGTCATCATTGATTGTTTATCTTGAATTCTTGATTCTTCTTCCCAGAATCCTTTGCTTGGTCCCATGGGGGAGGTGCTGGTGTGTGTGTGTGTGTGTGTGTGTGTATGTGTTGGGGGGTGGGGGGGGGGGGGTATTGGGAAGGCAATTGCATAACATCAGCACTCTGTGTGCTTTGGTGTTGAACTGTGAAGGCGTGCGACTTTGAAAAGACTCCCATGGGAACTCTATGCTTTTAGTTCCCGTTTGCTCAGTCCGGTGGAATAACAGGCCCTAGGCCATGGTGAGCACCCAACAGAAGGGGGTGGGAAAAGATGTGCATGTAAGCTAAGCTAGGGGTGTGTTTATGTATTTATGTAGGTGTGAGTGTGAGACAGAGGGTGGAAGAGAGGGAGAAATGGAGTGTGTATCTTATACGTTTGCCACTGATGCAATATGTCAAACTGTAATGATACAGAACTGCTAAACGGCTACAGACAGCGAAATACATCATTTGGGAATTTGCATAAAGAGAAAAAAATTGTTAACTCACTGTGAAAACTAAAGTCCGGACATGAAACCTCAACTACAAAGAAGTGTATAATTTATGCACTACTAGCAGCACCAAACAAGTTTTCCAATAACACCATCCATCTTCCATTAAACAAAATATTAATACAAATAAAAAACAGATAGCTCAATCCTAAACTCAAACCACTGGTTAAGCCACATTGCAGTGTGTGGGACTCCTCAAAAATGCTGCAACTGTCACACGTGTTTACAACTTTTTTGGAAGCTAGCCTACAAATCATTTACAAATATTTGTCTGTGACGTATTTAACAAACGGAATGACACAGTTCACATTTGATATGAATATGAACCATTATAAACTATACAAAATGACACCCAAGCTCACCAACGTAACTATAGATATATGACTCAATTAAATTCAGCATGAAAGGCTTTATTTCTGAGCGATATAATATATATATATATATATATATATATATATATATATATATATATATATATATATATATATATATATATATATATATATATATATATATATATATAAACAATTATGACAGGGCTTCATAAAATTAAGAGAGATTTGTGACATCAGTCAAAAAAGTAAAGTCGTTTCATAGGCAGAGCAAATTGCAGCATAACATAATGATCATACAGAAATGTGTAATAAAAAAAAAAATGATTTAAGCTTTTCATCTGACAACTGACGCATAATTTAGGTAAATTAATGCTTCTTACTTTTCTGGCGTCAACCAAAACAATCCGAACTAGCACCACGTTTATTCGTGCCCCGAGAGAATGGTCATGATAGATCTCGTTCACCTGTGAAGAGAGAAAAGCAGTGTTAGATGCAAGATTTTAATATTGAGATATTGTAAGAGCAAAATGCATAATTTTAGAGTACATTCCATTAAAGTAAATTATGTTTGCTTTTTTGAAACTCATGTAATAGAGGTCAGAAGTGCTCTAAGTGAGAATTATGACTAAGTGATATCCAAGAAAATATGTTGATGTATGTATTTTTTTGTCTTTTATCTACTAATGTTGTATAAAGGGGATTTATGCATAATAGTCAACCTAGAATGTGATCAAACTGTTTAAGATAGCATGGCTAAGATTTATAATAATATGTTAATAATATGTTAATTCAGTACACACATTATCCCACCGGTTGTGACCGACCATAAAATACAATTTTTCATACACTTTTTCCAACTAAACAAATAATAATAATAATAATAATAATAATAATAATAATAATAATAATAATAACAACAACAATAATAATAATAATAATAATAATAATAATAATAATAATAATAATAATAATTTATTATTTCAAAGGGTTACTAATGACACATCATTTGGATATTTTCATGTCTTGGGATTTAATTATAAATAATATATTTATTATGAATACTAACCCCCAAAACCTTTTCTATTTGTATGTTCAAAAGTTTAGGGTCAGTAAGAATTTTTATTAATTAATAATTTTTCCTGAGAAGCAAATCAGCATATTATTTACTAAAGCTGCGAAATAAAATGTTTCAGGTTTCAGTTGAATTCCAAATCTTAAGCCAACTAAGACCAGCAAACCATCTAAGGCTAGGTTATTTTTAGTAAGGTTTTACCAAATTTTTGGGGCCATTCCTCAGAGACAGAAAAGTATAACACACACACACATAGCAACTCATAGACAACCTGCAAAGCTGCACCCAATAATGTTTAAGAGAGCCTTTTTCATTTCCCAAGATTCTGCAGGTTGACTTCTAACCCCGCGCCTCAGCCATCTTTACTTATTCAGTTTGCAGAAGGATGGGCCTAATGCACTGTGGGAAACGCTGTTCCCAGACAGAGAGGGAGACAGAGGCAGACAAATTGGTACAGAAGTTCAGACATGGTGTCCTCTGCCGCTCTGGAAGCTTGCTAATGAGACACCGAGATGTATACACAGCCAACAATAATGAGATTTCTGATGGACAGACTGCGGGAGGGGGAGCGAGAATAAGATATGAAGACAGACAAGAAGAAAGGGGCTTAAAAGGGGGCGGCAGTGAAGAAGGAAAGCGATGGGAAAGGATTAAACAATTGCGCTTTCTGAAACCGTTGTGTCACCTGCACCGACTCACCTGCTCTTTTATTTGTACGATTCACTAGTTGCTGCGCAACCGGAAAACTTTAGAGTGGGGTGAGGCCATGTTTCTCTCTCTTTCTGGACGTCTGTATTCCTGGCATTCCCTCTCTGCTTGCTGTCACTCCTTTTGACTGTTGGAATATCTTTTGGTTGCACAACTTTACTAAATTCATCATCCCCTTTCTTTCAGTTTTAAACCAGTATGCGTGTTTGTAGCTTCCAAAAGCTAATCTTTCAAACTAGTGTATAGGCCTTTTCTGTAGCATTCGTCCAAGATTTCTTGAGAAATTCTAAAGAGTGCAGCTCTTAGGCTCGGTTGCCTTAGTAACCGCGTTAATACAGATGACTGGTAAAAGCATAGATGACTTCCAGGTGACCGTGACTCTAGTGTTCTGAATGTTAATGATCGTTAAACTGAGGCACGACTTTCATAGAGAACACACATTGTGAAACACCTCAGGACTCTGCATTAGGAGAAGCAGTGCATGATGGGATATGACTACTGTCTTGTTTCCAGGCTTCACTTCAAAGAAGAAAAAAAAAAAAAAAGACACGGCTGCCAGTAAAAGTTTATTTCTCTTATATTAATACAGCATATGCTGGGGATGAACAGTATAGTATGTATTGTAGTGTAAAAAGGGTAGAAATTCTGTACATTTGCAAATTTCATTAGATGTTTTGCCAATTTTCACAATTAACTAGTTGCTTATTAGCAGGCATATTGGCTGTTTATTGTTACTTATAAAGCACATATTAATGTGTCTGAAACTGCTTGATAATGAGTGACCGGCCTTCTCATACTCTTGCAACTGCGGTGAGGACCGACTTGATCAGATCAGGAGATATATGTGCCATATTGAGCTGAGCGTGCTGAACTCCTCTAACTGGGTGGTTCAAAAGACGCAGAACTAGACGCATGACCATACTAGCTGCTCTAGAGACCTCCATAGATGTTCGAGCCTCTTAGTACTGCCTTCCACTAGAAGCCTTCAGCCTGGGAGCAGCACTCTGACTCTTGTCTCTGCAAAGTGCAAGAAGTGACACTCCCAGAATGAGAGGCTGGAACATGGGAGCCCCTGCTGACCGTCTCAACACTCCTCAGAGGAAGAGAACTCTAGAAATTTCTCACTCTAGAAATTTATATCCCAAGAGACCGTGTATATCTAACTTCTCATAGTCAGATAAATACTTCATTTTATTGCTCAGAATTAAATGCAGTCAAACAACAATGAGTAAACACGGTCTGGAGTAGTAAGATTCACATAAAAAAAAATGATCTTATGTAATATACGCATTGCCTTGGCAGCGCGCGAGCCGCTCAGTCACACAAACAACAACTTTCCTCAGAGAAAGATGGCTGCAGCAGAAAGCTCTCTCTCAGAGGGGGAAGAAACCGTAGCGCGGGTTTCCAAACCTCGAGAATGAGCTCTAGATCTAGGGAACATGTTTGAAGATAGGAAGATGCTTGTGTAACTGATGCTAGTCCAACTGATGCCAGATCTGGTTGTTGAGGAAGAAGATAGGAACTCGCCCGTCTACATTCCCTCTACCGGATCCGAAAGCGAAACCTGTGAGCACAGCCACAACTCCGCCTCAGCGGAAGCAGGGCCGGCACCGCGAGAGACACAAGTGAAGGCTCCCTCCTCAAACATAACCTTCTGAGAGTGAAACAGTGCAGTAACAAACACTCGCCACGTGGGCTGTCAACTCCCTCGAGAGCTCATTCGTGTGCTTCTCTCTCAAGGAGACACACAAACTGCATGTGTCTCTACCCCAATATCTTTTTCTTTTCGTGGGCAGGGAAAAACACACAATCTGAACGCTGTCTGTTCTAACCCAACAGATATAATTTTTTACATAAAAGTAAGTTTTGCAAATTAAGATGTTTAGGAGATTAAAATATTGATATTTCGAAATATTAATTATATATTAATAATTATGAGAGTAAATGACCTCGTAAAAGGTGTATTGAAAGAAGATCCTCAAAATGGTTTAAAATGCCACTAATATGCTGTTGTATACCGCCCACCCCAACATGCGCACATTAATAGAAAAGCTTATCACAAGCAATGCTGGATTGATATTCTGTTCTCATTAAAATTGGAGTCACAAATATCAACAAATCTCAACACCAATATGGTTCTTCCTCAACCTCTACAGAACAAAAAACCTATAGCCCCCTTCCACCCCTCGCTCTCTATGTTAATGATTGTGAGAGTGTAGGTCTCATTAGTACTGCCCTGGTTGCTGGCCTTGTTCAGGACGACTGGGCTTCATCAGCCTACAGGTAACTAATGGAGACCTAGAGGTCGGCAAGTCAGAAAATCATTAATATCCCATTAATAATGCAAAAGGGGCTAGCATTGTGGCTTCACCGCTCTAGAGATAGGAGGGGAGAGTGGAGAAAATAGCAGAGGGTGCAGATAGTAAGATAGAGTTAGAGGAGAGAAAGGGGGAAGAGAAAAAATGTCTACAGTATGTGTGCGTGTGGCCATTGGTCGAGTGAGGAGAAAAAAAAAAGGGTTGACATTGAGAAATATTAGCATATTAGCACATGAAATGGAAACATTCCAAAATAAAATGTGTGAAAGAGCCATGAAAAGAAACCTTTTAAAAGAGAACAAATGTTATCTTATCTTATCAGCCTTGTTTATCATCTGGCCCTGACAAACTGTAACATTTAATTCAGTAGAAGGGATTTAGGTTCCAAAGTGTTTCCTTAATCAGGCATTTTGGTGTTTTAACATTATTAACCTGTTAAAGATCTCCTGTGGTGAAAATCAAGTTTTTACCATTGTCTGCCTGGTTTTTATATGTCTGTCTGCTGCTTTAAATATGCATAAAGACAAACCATGTGCAAATTCATTAGTCAATACCACTGCCAAGCTTTTATCCTTGAATACGGCAGTGACTGTCTCAAAAATGCTGTTTGAAAGTGCTCCTAACTTCACAAACTTGTAACCAATCCAATATTTATTAGTAATAGTTATTATAAGAATAGCACTCTTTACATGCTTTCTAGGCTATAATCTAATCAGAAATTGTAAAAAAAAAAAAAAAAAAACATCACGGATTCACTTTTCGGTGACGACTTCTCCCAACATTCCACTTGCTATTGTATAGTATTTGCTACTCAAGTTAACTAAGTGAAAGCAGAGAAGATCAAAGCAGGTGTGATTGAGTGGAGGTGGGAACTAGTTAGATCTGTGTATAATGCGTATATAAATGAGGTAAGGGTAAGTTGCAATAATTAAATGCCTCAAAATGAACTACATAAATGACCTCTATCCAGTCTATACAAATTAAAGGGGCCATATGATGCAATTAAAAAATGTCCTTTCTCTTTGGAGTGTTTCAAGCTGTTTGTACATAGATAAGATCCCTAAAGTTGTGAAGATTAAAGTCTCAAACCCAAAGATATATTCTTTATTAAAGTTAAGACTCGTCCACGCCCTCCTAAATTGCCTCATTTAAACACACCCCCACATGTCTAGGTCACTGTGTTGAAAGATTTGCATAACACTGGCCAAATGTTCACGCAAAGAAAGAAGGTGTAACTTTGATTATCACTGTAGTATTGTTACTGCCCGCCTCCAACCATGTTGTGGAGACAAGTGTGTTTTATTGATTTACTCCTTTTCTTATATATATAATGCACAATATATATGTATTTTTATTTTTATTTTATTTTTGTCATTTAGCATTTTTATTAGGATGTACAGTATGCTAGGACAGGAAGCGAAGTGGGAGAGAGGTGAATCAGGATGCCGAGGCAAAACAGCACTACTGTATAAGTCGGCACACTGCCCACGAGGCTATTTGCACCGACACTGATTTGCTTCTTTACTAAGAAGTAAACTCTTTCTTTCAACTACTTCTTTAAAAGTGGATGTAGAAAGAGAGACTAAAGTAATTTATAGTATAATAATGCTTTAATCTACAGTCAATATCATATTATGCTGAATCATCATCGTCCTGTTTCAGTCTGGGAGATGAAAGTGAACGAGTATAGAAATCCCATCAGGCTCTTGGCTGGCAGAACTCCCCTTCATTCTTCTGTAATGGTACAGGAATGCTCAAAGATATGAAGGTACGCACTGGTGGACAGTATTTGCTCAGACGCATTACTGAATCTCTGCCATTTTCACTTGACATTTTGGACCATTATTACTGTCTGACATTTGAGGGCCAGATCAACGTGTCTATGAAGAGCTGATTACATAATGGTCCGTCCGCCCGCACGTCTTGTTTACTCCTGAGGAGCAACTAATATAGAGGGAAGCAATTAATATTGTCAACTTTCAATTCACACAATTAATGCTACACACAAAGGTCTCAGCTCCATTACACAGCTGGCTGCGCTGGTCGCTCATGCAAATACGTGAAATGAGTCTGAGTACAAGCATTAAGAGCCCGTTGGCACCGTTGAGGGTCTGTGGTGGCGTGTTCCTGGATCTGATGAGGTACTTACAGTCTTGAGCTAAAGGCAATCTTAGATCAGCATGTTGTGAACTTTCCAAGACTGAAAAAAAAGGCAAATCAACAACAACAAAACCAAAAAGAGCTTCCACATTAAATAATGATCCATTATCTCAACACTGCAACACTAAATCCGGTCTTAAAGGGGCAGAATAAAGGTAAAGGATGGCTGATTGGTGGATTGGAAGGGTAGGCGTGAGTCAAGAGGCCTCCAGATCTTTTGATCCCTGTCTGACTCATCGATTCCTCATCCGTTCCCATGGACCTATGAATGTAAAGCCAATCAATTTTACTGCATTTTAAAGAATTATTTCACTCGGTTCTATAAATTGAGGGCAGAGCGGAGTCACTGGATCTGTTCTCCAGAACAAACCAAAATCCCATTCAAAAACAACAACTCCACAGAGAGATTAACATATTTAACAGACCAGAATTAGATATGAACTGTGACAAAAATGCCAGATATTGTGAAAATGAATGAACAGCTATGTATTAAAATGCCTCAATATACAACTTCACTGAATGTGTAACATTATTAGATTTGTTTTATGATAAACTTAAATCAACTGAAATACAGACTAGATTTCATGTATAATATATATATTGTAGGCTACTGGTTCAGGAAACAGTCCTCATCTTCCATAAAATGCATGGACACACAAATATTTTTGGTTGAAACTGTTCTGGAACACTGATTTCTAGTTGTGTCCTCTTTTGGAAGTAGTCTCGCTTTCACAACGAAACACACAGCGACTCCACAACATGGTGGCGGTCGCAATAGCGTGAAATAAAAGTTATGGCTTCTTTCTTTGCATGAACATTTGGGTGGCGTTATGCAAATCTTCCCAAATGTGACACATTGGGGGCGTGTTAGAACGAGCTGTTTTAGGAGGGAGTGGTCAACTCTTAACCTTTATAAAGAAAATCTCTTTGGATTTGAGACTTTAGTCTTTGCAACTTTACAGATCTTTCTTTATGCACCAAGAGCTTGTAACGCTCCAAAGAGAAAGGGAAAACTGAAAACGTATCATGTGACCCCTTAAAAGGAAAATGTAATAAAACGGCTTGCTCTGAAAAGAGCTGTTTTTGACATGGTAAAAAAAAAAATGTTTTTTTTACACTAACAATGATCAATTTTAACCAAACTATGTTACAGTCTTTCAACTTGTGAAAATTGGGCATCTGATGACCCCATTATCCTCTCCCATAAAATATGCCTTCATAAAGGGTTCAAAGTGCCCTTAAAAATCTATTTCAGTGGGCAAATACCGCTAATATAATATAATTTTAATTTTGACACTGCTCTGAACAAACCCATTATTCAGATGAGGATAGAAAATTCAAACTTTGTTTTTGAAAGGGGGTGTAACATTTTGAATTCAGAATTTAAGAATTTTATAGGTTCTTATTTGTTAAATATAAGGAAAATAATATATGTAAACATTTTCTACATTTAATATGCATTCCTATTCTATAGGTGGCATTGCAATCATGAACCCTGTTGGGAACGTTACTTTAAAAAAGTAATTAGTTATAGTTAGTCACTACTTGTTCCAAAAAGTAACTGAGTTAGTAACTGAATTATTCTATAATAAAAGTAACTCGTTACCAGGGAAAGTAACTATTTGCGTTACTGTATTTAAAAAAAAAAAATTTTTGAAATGAGTAGAACAGACAAGTGTTCGTACATAACTTTCAATATTTATTGCACGTCAACAGACAGCAAGATTTTTTATCCTGCAATTCAAGTATTATCTTTGTAATCTGTGTGTTTGTGTTTGTGTGTT